>NW_006920881.1:102959-124145 GCF_000417875.1 Pseudozyma flocculosa PF-1
AGGCGCAGGCGCGCAAGGAGGCGGCTCGAGCCGCCGCGGCCGATGCGGCGCAGCAGCAGCGCGAGCGCAAGCCAAAGGATCCGGACGCCACCGACTACCACGCCATTGTGCCGATCAACGACTTCCCGCAGCGGGCGCGGTGGCGCGTGACCAACAAGGAGACGATGGTGCACCTGATCGAGTCGACGGGGGCGTCGATCACCAACAAGGGCGTGTTTTACAAGGAGGGCACCGAGCCGCAGCCGGGCGACCCGCCCAAGCTGCAGCTGCTCATCGAGAGCAACAACCAGGAGATGGTGGAGCGCGCCGTGCTCGAGATCCAGCGGCTGCTGGTCGAGGCGACCCAGGCCGCCATGGAGGTGAGTGGCGGCGACCCGGACCGTGCCGCGCGACGGTGCGGCAGCCTGCGACGACCAATCGCTGACGTTTCACCGCGTATCCGGTCGTCCTTCTCCCCCGCCCCTGCCCCCGCCCGCGCGCACGCTGCTGTTCGCCCTTTGCCCCGTTCTGCAGGCCGAGGCGAGGAACCCTGGCAACGCTCCCGGGCGGTACTCGGTCGTGTAGGCCGGACGTCATCCAGGTACGCATCGTGCAGTATCAAGGCGTGCTCTGCCATCCCACGCATTTCCCAAAGTGGATCACCCCGGATGACGCTTCCTTCGCTTGTGTGCATGCCTGCTTGCCTGGCTGCCTGCCCGAGGTGGCCCGTTGACTGATGCATTGCGAGGGACGGGAATCACAGATGGCCGCAAAGACGGGACGACGGCTACAAGTACAGGAGGGGAGCGGGACTTCGAACGATGACAATCACATGGTCTCCTCGAGCCAGGCGACAAAGCGGCGCGCGACGAGATACTCTGGCGACGGCTGGGGAACCCCCTTGCTGGGGGCCGAGGTCGATGCCGTGGCCGAGAGGGCGACGTAACCGCCTTCGTCCCTGGCAGCGAGGCCGAGCTGGTTGACGGCTGCACTACCGGCGTTGTGGATCTTTACAAAGTGCCTTCGGAGGCGCTGGAGCGAAGCGAGGGTGGGCATCTTGTGCGACGGGATGGTGAGGGCGAGCGGGTGCGGACCGACGAGGGAGGGGCTGCTGAGCGGGATAGTGGCGCCCGGTTGGAAGCCGAGTGTGGAGGTGTGGGTGAGGATGAGGGAGAGGATGTGCTGTGTGGCGGATTCGAGGAGGGAGAGGTACGAGGATGTCGTGGAGCGCGTGGGCGTCACGACCTCGGGCGCCTTGTGCGCCGACCCCACCGTCGCTGCTGCCCAGATGTCGTCGAGCGGCAGAGGGTCGCACTGCACCTGCTGCGCCTCGTCGTCGACGATGGCCTCTTCACCTTGGCCTGGTGCAGCAGCGGCGACGGAGAGGGACGAGGAGACGAGAAAGAGGGGAGAGTCCCAGCGCGTCATGGGGTTGGGCTCCTCGTAGCGCATAAAGAGCGAGTCGAGGGTCTCGTCGTCGTAGCTGGCCGCGTCGCCGTGCTGCGCGCGTCGCTTGGCATTCCAGTGGGTGCAGAGCGCGGGCGGCGCGTGGACGTGGACCTGAAGCAGAGGCAGGGGTGTGAGAGAGGGAAGCGACGAAGCAGAGGGGCGAGGGAGGGGAGCGACAAAGCCGAGGTGAGAAGGACGGGTCCGGAGTCGTGTGAATGGCCACAGAGAGAAAAGAGACAGGCAGGACGGACGTGGACGCACCGTGAGGCATTTGACGCCCACCTCTCTTGCGGCGCACCAGAGCTGGTACCTGAACCCCTTGATGTTGAGCCCCGCGCCGCCGTCGGCAATGACGATGGTGTCCTTGCCCAGCGCGCGCGTCACGGCTGAGAGGTAGGAGGCCCTGGCGGGCTTCTCGGTGCGTTGGGCTGCCGGGGTGTCGGTGGTGCGGGGCAAGCAGGCAGGCAGGCAGGGCGGAGAGGTTGTCAGACTGCGACGAGAAGCCATGCTCGTTGCAAGCAGCGGGCGCGTGAAGGAAACGTACAGGCATAGGCGGAGCGGGCGACGTGGACATCGTCGTCCGAGACGATGACGACGCGGCTGGGCAGAGGCGGCTGCTGCTGCTGCTGCTGCGGCGGCGGCGGCGACGATGACGACGAGGCGGCGGCGGCGGCGACGCGTATCCGGACCTCGAAGTCGTGCTTGAGCTGTTGGGAGCGAGTTGTGCGTCCCGAAGAGGGGAGGCCCGAGACGGTCACCAGGGCCATGGTCGTCGTCGATAGTCGCTGCGAAAGGAGGCGGGTCGAAGGAGGTGGTGGTGGGCCGGGCAGCGTCCCAGCAAAGTGGAGAAGAACGCAACCCGACCCTGAACTGCTTCTGCTCGTCTTCCGACTTCCGAGCCAGCCGACCCGACTGGCCTGGTCTGGCCATGTCAGGATGACATCAGCAGTCCGGGAGGCTGGAGCGGGTGCGCCCGGGATGCACCGGTCGGCCGGGGGTGCTGGCTTGGATAAGCAGCCAAAATGGGGCGGAGGGCGTCGGAGAGCAGCCGGATTTCTAAGCGCGCCCGCCCGCCCGGCTGAAAGTTGGAGGTGCAGCCCACGGCCGCTCAAGGCCGACCTCGAGGCTGTGGGCTGCCCTTCATGTAAGCCTGCCCGCTGCCAGCCAGGCCAGCCAGCCAGCCAGCCAGGGCGCGCCCTTTTTTCCCGCCTCGAGCTGGCTGCGCTGCGTTGGTTGGCTGCGCTGGACTGGTGGGCTGGCGCTGGCTTGCCCCGCAGAGAGCCGCCCGCTCGCGCTTGTCCGTCCGGTGGCCGTCGTCAAGGGAGAACGAGAGGCCGACCGAGCGAGCAGGCGAGCGAGCAAGCAGCCAGGCGGGCAGGCAGCCAGGCGGGTGGGTTCCGTAAGGTTGGTCGCTCGCTCGGCGGCCGTCGACGTCGGCACCGTAAGCGTCCCTCTGCCGCCGTGGCAATCCTATCCCCCGGCGCTCCTTATCCTCTCCTCTTTACCTCCACGCCGCCACTCCGCTTGTTGACTCCGTGTCACCATCATCCCATCATACCTCCCTCTTGTCGTCGTTCCACCACTGACCACACGAGAGGATACAACCGCAGTGCCTCCCCATCCAACCAACCTCGCATCGATACCAGCGCACTTCGATTTAGCCAGCTCTAGCGCACCCACCCAACACGCCCCGCCCCAAAAGGAGGCCACATCCTTGTCGTCTACCACAACCACCCGCTACCATGGTCTTTGCCAGGACGCTCTCGCGCGCCGTGGCGCGCAACCCCACCTCGAGCCTCGTCGCTCACAGGTCGGCCGGCTTCCACTCGACCGCCGCCGCATCTAGGATCATTGCATCGCAGCCCCTCCGCGCAAAGGAGGCACCCTCGATCGCAGACGCCGCAAAGGGCTACCCCGTCATCGACCACGAGTGAGTCTCGGCGCAGCGCACGCAGCAGCAGCACTCGTGCACACTCGCCGGCGCTCGTTGCCTTCCGGTTCTTGGGCGCTGACACCGCCTGTTGCTCCTCTCTCTCTGCTCGCTTTCTCTGCATGTCTCCCTCTCCAGGTACGACGCCGTCGTTGTCGGTGCCGGTGGATCCGGTCTGCGTGCCGCCTTCGGTCTCGCCGAGGCCGGCCTCAACACTGCCTGCATCACCAAGCTCTTCCCCACCCGGTCCCACACCGTCGCTGCCCAGGGCGGTATCAACGCTGCTCTCGGAAACAGTGAGTGACGGCACCCTACGATTGCGCGGGCCCGTAGCAATATGTGCTGACTTTTTTGGTCCTTCGCTTCTGCTCCTCGCCCCCGCGCAGTGACCGAGGACGACTGGAGGTGGCACATGTACGACACCGTCAAGGGATCCGACTGGCTCGGCGACCAGGATGCCATCCACTACATGTGCCGCGAGGCGCCCCGCACCGTCATTGAGCTCGAGCACTTCGGCCTGCCCTTCTCGCGAACCAAGGACGGCAAGATCTACCAGCGTGCCTTTGGCGGACAGTCGCTCAACTACGGCAAGGGCGGCCAGGCCTACCGCTGCGCCGCCGCCGCCGACCGCACTGGCCACGCCATGCTTCACACCCTCTACGGCCAGTCGCTTCGCCACAACACCAACTTCTTCATCGAGTACTTTGCCCTCGACCTGATCATGGAGGACGGCGAGTGCGTCGGCGTCATGGCCCTCAACATGGAGGACGGCACCATCCACCGTTTCCGCTCGCACAAGACCGTCCTCGCCACGGGCGGATACGGCAAGGCCTACTTCTCGGCCACCAGCGCCCACACCTGCACCGGCGACGGCATGGCCATGGTCTCGCGCGCCGGCCTGCCGCTCCAGGACCTCGAGTTTGTCCAGTTCCACCCCACCGGCATCTACGGCGCCGGATGCCTCATCACCGAGGGCTCCCGCGGCGAGGGCGGATACCTGCTCAACTCGGAGGGCGAGCGCTTCATGGAGAGGTATGCGCCCACCGCCAAGGATCTCGCCTCGCGCGACGTCGTCTCGCGCTCGATGACCATCGAGATCCGCGAGGGCCGCGGCGTCGGCCCCGAGAAGGACCACGTCTACCTGCAGCTCTCGCACCTGCCCCCGGAGGTCCTCCACGAGCGCCTGCCCGGCATCTCGGAGACGGCCGCCATCTTTGCCGGCGTCGACGTCACCAAGGAGCCCATCCCCGTCCTGCCCACGGTGCACTACAACATGGGCGGCATCCCCACCAAGTACACGGGCGAGGTCATCACCAAGGGCCCCAACGGCGAGGACAAGGTGGTGCCCGGCCTCTACGCCGCCGGTGAGACGGCGTGCGTGTCGGTGCACGGCGCCAACCGCCTCGGCGCCAACTCGCTGCTCGACATTGTCGTCTTTGGCCGCGCGTGCGCCAACCACATCAAGGAGAACCTGTCTCCTGGCAAGCCGCATAAGGAGCTCAAGGGCGACGCGGGTGCCAAGTCGATCAACGACCTCGACTGGGCGCGCAACGCCAACGGCTCCAAGCCCACGGCTCAGATCCGCAACGAGATGCAGCGCGTCATGCAGAGCGACGCCGCCGTCTTCCGCACCCAGAAGACGCTCGACGAGGGTGTCGAAAAGATCGACAAGGTGTTTGACAGCTACCCCGACGTCAGCATCCAGGACCGCTCCATGATCTGGAACTCGGACCTGGTCGAGACGCTCGAGCTCAAGAACCTCCTCACCTGCGCCACCCAGACGATGCACTCGGCCGCCGCGCGAAAGGAGTCGCGAGGCGCACACGCCCGCGAGGACTTCCCCGACCGGTGAGTTTCCTTGCTTTGCGACGGCGTCCTGCTAGTCCCGCCATCCCCGCTCCGCAGCTTGCCCTGAGTTGGCTCTTGCTGACACGTTGTGTATCGCTCTCCCTTTTGCCCGCTTCGCTTGCCGATCCCTGCAGCGACGACGAGACCTGGATGAAGCACACGCTGTCGTGGCAGCAGGGCCAGAACGACAAGGTCAAGCTCGACTACCGCAACGTCGTCAACACGACGCTCGACGAGGCCGAGTGCAAGCCCGTGCCTCCGTTCAAGCGACAGTACTAGACGGCGAGCGAGCGCAAGCCCGTCGAGCCGATCGAGCCAGGCTGCGTCTGCCTTGGCCGCCACCTGGGCCCCTGGTCGTCGATGTATCTACGCTCCTTGATGTCTTGATTGATTGATTGTCAAGTGTCTTGCTTTCTCCTTTCACGAGCGATGCGTGCCTGTCGCCTGATGAGACGAGAGTGTGGGCTGTTTGGCTAGAAGGGCAGAGCGACGCTGGTGACGCTCCTGTCGGTGATGGTGCGGGTGCGGGTGCGGGTGAGGGTGTGTGCAGTGCTGCAAGGCATGGGGAGGCCGGGCGGTATCGCCGGACCGGGATGCAGAGGGCGCACCTGGGCCCGTCAGCTAGGCAGCTGTCAAGAGGCCAGGCTAGGGTCTGGCCTGGCTGCACGGTCCACCTGTTGCCCCGCACTCGTCGATCTGCTCTTGTCATGGCCTCCCCACCTCACCGTCTCACACCCCACCACATTCACCCCACTCCTCGCTCTCCCTACCTCCAACTAGCCCGGCTGCTACTACCTATGTTCTCTCGCTGAGTTTGACACTCACCGGCACCACACTGCACCATACCGCCTGCGCTCGATCTTCGTACCACACCCTCTCGCCGCCGTGCTTCGGACCGCAAATACACCTCAGCCGCACCGACGCACCCCAGCCGCACCGATACGCCTAGCGGCCGCGCGACCGCCAGCCCGCCACCATAACGTCGTCAACGGGCCGTCAAGCCACTCCGGGCCCTCTACCGTCGTTCACCATCACCTCGCCCACCGCGTCGAGCATAGAGCTAGACGACTTTGCCACGCCCGCTTCCGAAGATCCCCTCGGCGACGGGGCGTTTGCGCAAGACGACCCGGGGCGGCGAGATTATCCAGATACGTATCAAGGTCAAGCGGGGCAGCAGTCCAAGACGTGGCCGCGGCGTGGCAGCGGCATGGTTGGTACCGACAACGACGATGCCACTGCCCGAGATGCTCGGCTGAATCGCGACCGGGCTGGACCCGACTCTCGGCGCGCGTACAGCAGCATGGCGGCGTCGAGGAACGACCTTGATGACAACGACGGGGACGCCACGGAAGACGAAGGGCTGATATCTGGTGCAGGGCTGGATGAGAACCATCCGAGCTCGGCCTCGTACCTCACTCGGCTGGTGGCCGTCGCGTGCCTTGGCGGCCTCCAGTTTGGATGGGACACGGGCATCGCCAGCGGCATGCTCGTCGCCATCCGCGGTGACCTGGGACACGAGCTGTCCGAGGGGGAACAGGAGCTCATCGTTAGCGCCACCACTGTCGGTGCCATCGTCGGCGCTGTCGTCGCGGGCCGTATGTCCGACTGGGCGGGGAGGAAGAAGGTGGGTAGTCTGTGCAGTGCCTCGGAAAAATGGATGATCGATGCCTCGCAAGCTGACATCGAGAACGGCGACGACGACGATATCGATCCCCGTCTCCCCACTTGCCTTCCCGTGCTGCGCCAGGTCATGATCGCATCGGCGGTCCTCTTCCTCCTGGGCTCGCTCGAGCAGGCCGCCTCGCAAGTCGTGCGCGAGCTGGTGCTGGGCCGTGTGCTGGTGGGTCTAGGCGTCGGCATGGCGAGCATGGTGGTGCCCACCTACCTCGCCGAGGTGGCGCCGACGTCGGTGCGCGGCCGCATCGTGGGCTTCAACAGCGTCCTCATCACCTTCGGCCAGGTGGTGGCCTACACGATCGACGCGGCCCTCTACAACGTCACCATGGGCTGGCGCTGGATGGTCCTCATCGGAGGCGCGCCCGCCATCTTGCAGATGGTTGGACTCTTCTACCTCGACGAGTCACCCCGGTGGCTCGTGGCGCGCGGCAGGATCGTCTCGGCGCGGCGCGTGCTGCAGCGAATCTACCCTACCGCCACCAATCGCGAGGTCGACATGGAGATCGAGAGGATCGAGCGGAGCATGCGCGGGACAACGAGCCAGGTCCCCGAGGATCCCGACGAGCGCAACGGCAACGGCAGCGGCGGCGGCGGCGGCGGCGGTGAGGATGTCGAGGGTCGCGGCTCGATGACGCGCATCTCGAGCGTCGCGCCGCAGATTCTGTCGACGGCGGCGCCCAAGGTCAAGGAGGCCAAGGGCAAGCTCAAGCTGCTTTGGAACGAGCCAAACAACCGCAAGGCCCTCATTCTCGCGTGCGGCCTGCAGTTTTTCCAGCAGGTGAGCCGAGCGCCGTCGACCCGGCCGTGGCTAGGGCTGCGTGGTAGCGAGTGGAGTCTGGCGCTGATCCCCGTTGCCTTCTGTGCTGATCCCCTCCGCGCTGCTGCGATGCAAGATGGTCGGCTTCAACTCGGTGAGTGGATTAGGTCGTCGATCTACGCAGCGGCGGCGGGGCAATAGCTGTAGGGATCGACGGTTGGGCTGACCATGTCTCGCTGCGTCCCGCCTCGGCACCGACCAGCTAATGTACTTCAGCGGGCGGCTACTGCTCATGGCGGGCTTCACCTCGAACCCGAATGCGGCGGCGATCGGCATCGCCGTATCCAACTGCATCGGAACGGCCTTGGGGATGCGCTTCGTCGACCGCATCGGCCGGCGCAAGCTGCTCCTGTGGGCCACGTTCGGCACGACGCTGTCCCTGGCGCTGCTCAGCTTCAGTCTGAGCATGGTCGACGTCGGTCCCACCTCTGGCACGCCTTCCGCAACCGTCGCCGCCTCCACAGAAACAGCAGCGGAGGGAGCGGCGGGCGCGGGCGCAGGGGCGTGGGCGTACCTCTCTCTGATCTTCATGATCGTGTTCACGCTCAACTACGCCGTCGGGCTCGGCATCCTGCCCTGGTTGATCCAGAGCGAAGTCTTTGCCGGTCCAGTACGCGGTATCGGAGCCGGTCTGGCCAGCGCGACCAGTTGAGTACCCTCCTCGCCTCGTCGCTGTGCTTCGTGCGTAGTGCCTGTTGACCGAACACCCCCCCCCCCCCCCCTCCCAACCATCTCGCATCGACTTGGCAGACTGGACATCGAACCTCGTCATCTCATCCACCTTCCTCCACCTCGTCAAGGCCATTACGCCCGCAGGCAGCTTCGCACTCTACGCCCTCGTCGCCGCCGCATCCTGGTACTTTACCTGGACCAGGCTGCCCGATATGAAGGGCGTCAGTCTCTCCGACGTCCAGCACTCGTTTGGCCCGTCGTCGTCGTCGGGCAGCGGTGCAGCTGGCGGTACCGCGACGGGGGCGGCGGCGGCGTACCAGGCCGTTGCTACTACCGAGGAGGACGACGAGGATGACGTCGATGGAAGACGACGATGAGCCCGAGACCGGAGCCAGGCGGGGATGAGACGTCCTACGTGGGCCAATGCTTTGTCTATCTCGTTGCAGTCTGCTGCGGCAATCGCCGTCTTGTCGTCTATCGACCGGAGAACACGGCTACGGCCACGGCCACGGCACTCATCTTCGATTCCGCCCTGGGCTACGACGTGGCGATGCACCACCGCCACCGTCGTCGTCGTCGTCGTCGTCGTCGGTATCATCGTCGATCAGCTTAAACGGCTGCATCGTCCTCTTTTGCCCCTGCACGCCATCGCCGTCGCCATCACCATCGGCACCGCCATCGCCCTTGACATCGGCGAGTGGACTCCCCCCGCGACCTCTTGGGTGTCCCGACGGCGATGGTGATGGCGACGGCGACGCGAGGAGGGGCCGTTGGTCGTCGCCGTCCTGGATGGGCGGTGTCTCGCTGTCGACGACGTACTCGCGCTCGTCGTCGTCGTCGTCGTCGTGGGGCCCGTCGAGGTCGAATTCGACGACAAAGTCGCGGCCGCGCCCGCGCCCGCGCCCGCCCTCGGTTCCCGCCTCGGATCGCGCCATCTGGTCGAGGATCTTTTGCGTCTCCTTCCATACCAGCCTTTTCCCCCCGAAACGGCGCGGACAGGAGCAAAGGGGGATGGGACGGCAGGGTAAGCATGTCGATGCCACCTGCTGCTGCCGCCTGCTGTTCGACCGTCTGGCCTGGCCTGACCTGGCCTGGCGGGGAAGGAAAGGGAAGAGAAGGGCCTGGACGCGACTCACCAACCGGTCAGAGCGCCGATGACGGTGCCAATGACGATGTAGACGACGTTGAGCACCTTGTGCCACCCGTCGAGCTTGGCGCGCTCGTCGGTGTCCATGAGCTCAAACATGCGCGCGCCGATAAAGACGTGGAGCAGTAGCTTGGGCGTGATGAGGGCCGTGGCGAGCATGAATTGGCCGAAGCTCACCGTGTCCAGCGACTGGTCGGGCGGGCGGGCGGAAGTGGAAGAGGCGCAGCAGGTCAGCATAGGAGCGGCGGAAGTGGACGCGGTGTCGCCAGAGACGTCTCTGCCGCGCCACTCACGGCAAAGAAGAGGTTCGAGTCTGTTGCGCAGAGGCGGGACGAGGAAGACGCGACGAGGCGGGGTGAGATGAGTCAACATGGTCTGTCCGGACTGGCTGGCCGCGGGTCAAGCCGAGCGAGGCCAGGCAGTGGGCACGCACAGCAAAAGGGAAAGGGGCAGAAGCGGATGAGGATGGCCATGCTGGTGCCCCTGCGGCGGACGGCCTCCTTCATGGCCCTGAACTTTGGATCGTCGAGGACGCGTTCGATGAAGGCGACGTGGGCGTTTCGGCGGATGAGGCAGCGGAGCACGACAAAGCTGACGGAGGCGCCGAGGAGGCAGCCGGCGGTTGCGACTGCCCATCCGCGCAGCAGGCTGCCGTGCATGGCGGGGTGGGTTGGGGACTCGGGCGCGGCGACGCCCCATCCGAGTCCGCAGAGGGTGATGGCGGTGCCGTAGCCGAACAGGGGCGGGAACGAGAGGAGCACGACGAGGGAGAGGACGAGGGGCAGGCCGTAGGGCCGGTTCGAGATCCAGAGGGCGATGGAGGCCGTCTTGTTGAAGATGGTGTCCGGACCGATGTAGATGAAGGCGGCGAAGACGAGGGCCTCGAAGACGATGAGGAGGTGCAGGTACAGCCGTCGCCGCGGCGTGAGGGCGCGGTAGCGTGCTGCGAGGCCCGTGAGCCAGCCGCGGGCACCGTGGGCCACGGAGCCCAAGGCGCCGCTGAGTGGGAGGGCCATGGTGAGGGCGTGCCTGCTTGATGGGAGGCGCGATGCTGGCCTGGCCTGGCTTGGAGTATGCAGAGGTCGAGGAGCAAGAGGGGGGAGATGGCGTAGGTCGATTGATTGGTGTTGGCTGGTGGACCACCGAGGTGGCGAATGGTGTCCAAGGTCTGGGCGGACAGGCCTGACGACTGGGGGTCGACCTCGGTGGTCCCTGCACCGCCACTGGGGGGGATGCTTGGCCCAAAGGTGGGCCCCGCCCCGCCAACCCTGCCCACTCCACATCCACCAGCCAGCGGGGCCGAACACTAAGACTGGAAGACCCTGGCTCTGCCTGCAGTCGTCTGGCATCCAGCACGCGTCGCGCACAGGCAGGCAGGCCAGGCCTGGCGAGAGGCGAGAGACCAACCCAACCCAATCTAATCCAACCTCAACACCTTCTCGCACTCTCACCACCACCTCCTCCCGCCCACATACGAGCGCACACGCACACGCAGGCAGCGCTTCCTCGGCCTGTGCACCATGGCACTGCCGCCCATCCTGCATGGCGGTCCCCTCCCCTCGGAACTCGACTTCTACACCACCACCTCGTCCACCACGTCCATCTCCATCATCCCGCTCCTCTCCATCGACCGCGTACGCCTCCTCACCGCCATCTACGGGCCCTTTAAGCCGCCGCAGCCCGCAACCGTACCCCTCTGGCTCGCCCTCTACCTCCGCAACAAGAAAAAGGCCCTCGTCATCCCGCCCGACTGGCTCTCGGTGCCCGCACTCACCGAGACCCTGCGCCACGAGACGTCGCAGCCCGGCTTCGCACCCCTCCCCTTTGAGTGGATCGGCGTCAGCAATGCCATACTCCGACACGCCAGCCACGACGTCAGGGACGCCGGAAAAGTCAGGGGCCTGCTCAAGGACATCCGCGAGGCCAGGCAGTCCAAGGTCCTCGCCGGTGTCGCCATGGTCAACAGCGTACACCTCGAGGTGAGCACAGCGCCAGTGCGCGCAAACGCACCGTCGGCGCCATCCTTTCGTCCGGCCGCCCTGTTGGCGTCCTCTGATCCTCACGCCAGCCCCTCTCCCCCTCCCTGCCACCCCTGCCCCTCTGCGCGCAGATGACGGGCATCTCGATGCACGAGATCGCCGAGCTCCGCCCCTTTTTCACCACTGCCTTTCAGCACCTCAAGTCGCTCCAGCCTCCATCGGCGCAGCAGCCCGCCGCATCGGCATCGGACCAGTTCGACGCCTCGTTCCCCATGGCCGCATTCGAATCCTCGCCCTCGGATCCCTACGCCTTCTCGCAGTCGCCTTCCCAGTCCCAGCCCGCACGGCGCCACGGCGACGGCGACGACAACAACTACGACGAGGGCGGCGGCTCGTTTTCCATGTCCTACTCTGCCGACCCGGAATCCTCGACCAGCGCGCTGCACGGTACCGCGTGGAACGACGAGAGCATGCGCTCCGACTTCACCTTTGCCGATCGCGACCAAGACCACGACGCGTCGGCCGCAGCGGGCGCGGCCGCCATGGCGCGCTTCAACGCCAGCAGAGGTCGACCGAGCAACATCAGCGATTCTGGCTACGCAACAGCCACCCGCGCTCCAGCCGACAAGGATGCAGGTCAGAACAGAGCGAGGGCCAGCGATACCAGACCGCCCAGGTTCAACATGGACGACGACGACGACGATGGGTCCCAACGCCCGCCAGACGACGAGAGCATGGACACGTACTAGCCCGCCGCCTAGGCCTCCATTGAGCTGGCTTGACCCTGCTGGGCCGCTCAAATCGACCGCGACCGCACGCCGCACGAGCATCTAAGCTTGATCACTGGGAGCACATCCATGGCATTGCTGCTGCGCCCGACCCTCATTCGGACAGCACGTGGCCGTACCGCCGGGCGAACCTTACCGCAAGGACGCCCGCCACGAGGGCCGACAGGCCGCCGAGCCGCAACACGATGCCCACCGCATCGCCGCTCGCCGAGCTGACGGCAGCGGGTCCGGCCGCGGCCCGTCGCTGAGCCGTCGGAGACGCTGCTCCAGATGCAGCGCCAGCTTCCGGGCTTGGCTCCATGATGGCAAAGACTAGCAGCAGCAAGCGCCGGCCAGCCAGTCAACCGGGACGCGGAATAGCAAGCAAGGGACGTCAGCCGGTCGGTCCTCTTTTTGGTGTTTGCGGCGCCTCCGTGGCCCAGCGGTGCACTCACTGGCCGACGAGATCATGGTCACGGCGAATTGCGGCAGCACGATGGCGAGGTTGTGCAGGCCCAAGATGCTGCCCGAATGGCCCGACGTCCCGCCCGCGTCCTGGGCCGGACCACCACCGCTGCCGCTACCGCCGCCGTTGCCCCCTCTCCGTGGCGACAGCCCCGGGTGAGCGACGAGGACTGCCTCGACATCGTCGTCGTCGTCGTCGTCGTTGTTGCCGTCATCATCCTCGTCGTCGTCGTCTTGGGCATCTTCGCCGTCGGTGCCGCCTCGTTCGGCATCGCGTTGGCGCATCTCGTGCGCGTCCGGCGTGTGGTGCTGGATGAGGATCCCCAACTACGTGTTGGGCGAATCGCGATGGCGGGCATAGGATACCGTCGTCAGCCAACTGCCCCGCACCTCGCCCACTTGGGCGACCGCCAGCCCAGCCCCGCCCAGCCAGGCCAAGCCAAGCCGAAAGCCCGGCACTCACCAGTCCAAAGGGCACCCAGTTGGTGACGCACCAGCAGAAGCCGACAATGGCGATGAGGAGCGAGGCGAAAAAGACGCTCTGGGCCAGCGAGGCAATGTAGGTGCCCATCATGGCGGCGCAAAAGACAAAGTGGGAAAAGACCCACCAGAAGGTGAGGTCGGGGCACCTCGAGCGGAGGCGCTCGAGGCCGCGCAGAAAGCCCGGCGTGGCGGCCGTCGAGGCAGACGCGTCGCCCAGCGGGCTCGGCACGACAATCGGGAGCACGATCGACGCCGCCAGCGCGACGACGGCGTGCCAGAACATGGCCAGGCTGCCCACGCGCGTCGCCTCGTCGAAGAGGGCGTCGCCGCCCGGCGCCGAGGCCGGCGAGGTGCCCTGCGGACCACCGCCGGGCTGTCCGGCTCGGTAGATGTCGCCGATCCAGACGGTCGTGTAGAAGAGGATGGCTGTGAAGTGGAATCAAGTGGGCCATGTGAGCTCGGATGACGACAGCGCGTGTGTGAGAATGAGTGCGTGTGCACCCTGGCACTCACGGAACCACCCGATCCAGGCAAAGACTTTTGTTGCGGCGTCGAAGAGAAGGGATCGGTGTCAGTGTCTGCTGGGAGCGGACGGAGGGACATGCGGATGCAGCGACCGGCGGTGCCGTCGACCGACAGACTCACATTGGATCTTGAAGATTTCGAGAATGGGAGCGGGCAGGTTCTTTGCCTGGGCGACGAGGTCGCGGAAGAGGTGGGCGAGGCCAAGGGCGGGCGTCCGACGCTGGCGGTGCGGGGAAGAGGGGGTGGAGCGTACGAGGACCTGCTCGTGGACGCGCAGCACGACGACGGCGTGGGTGGCCAGCACGACGAGGCAGGTGAGGACCGAGAGGATCTGGATCTGGGTCGTGCCAAACGCGCGCGGAAACGTGCCCGGCAGGTCGAGGTTGCCGATGCAGAAGCTCAGCACGCTGCCCGTGCCCGACAGGCGCGCCGCCCAGGCGTTGGCGGCCGCTTGGTCCTCTATGCTTGCCACGTCGACCATGAGCGCGCGGTTGAGGGCGGTGACTGCGCAGTCGGTGCAGACAAGCCGGAGCGAGGAGGGGAATCAGTAACGAGCTCGGTAGACGGAAATCAGCAAGCCGCGCGATCCGCCGCGACACCGAGGTCCATCGCGCATCTTGCGCAGCGGGTCGTGCGTTGCTCACCTGCATTGACGGAAAAGTCAATGACATAGACGGCGACGATGGCGATGCATATCGCGAGGAACGAGTGGGCGTCGGCGCCGGACGTGGCAAAGATGGAGGCGACCTCGCGCGCAAAGCTGAGGAGGAGCACGGCGGCCGAGCACACGACGGCGCCGACGACGAGGAGCGGCCGCCTGCGGCCGTGGCGCGAGGTGCTGTTGTCGGCGAGGGCGCCGATGAGGGGCTGCACGACGAGGCCGCTGAGCGGGCCCGCGACAAAGACGGCGGCCATTGCGGATTTCGACAGGCCGAGCTCGAGGAGGTACGGCGGCGCAAAGGCCATGTCGATCGACCAGACCGCCTGCGCGCCCAGCGTGCCGAGCGAGAGGAGGGGCAGCTGCAGCGCCGGAGGGGCTCGGACGTAGGCGTGCCCGACCAGCTTTTGGTGAGGAGTCCCCGCTGCACCCGCGGACGATGGTCCGCCACCGCCACCGCCGACCATGTCTGTCGAGGTACGGTATCGTCGAGGCCGCGGCTCGTGTTGGAAAAGGGGAGGAGAGAGGGAGCTGCCTTGTTGGGACCCGATGCGACGAGACAGCTGGCGAGAGGACGGGCGTCGTGGATCTGTATCGCAAGCGTTTATGGGGAGGGGGGCCAGAAAGGGGTGGCTTTGAGATGGCCGGCAGTGCTGACGAGCCAGCTGGCTAGGGAGGAGGTGGTGGCTGAAAAGGCGGTGTGGGGCTGGCTCTAAGCTTCCTGAGGGCGGCCAGGACAAAGGCTTCAGGGTCCAAGCCACGCTGCGCTGCCTCACGGGCCACCCGCCACCCGCCAACCCAACACTCCTGACTTGCCCCGGCTGGGCGTCTACTCGCACGACAGACACTCGCAACGCCCGGCGCAGTGCAATTTCCTCGCAGGGCGCCGTCGTAGGACATCCCATCTCCACTTTGGACCGCAGCCCTGTTGGCAACCACGCCCGCTCGCCACCACCACCACGACCATCTTCACCTCGGCCCCATCCTCCCTTCCTCATTCATCCGACGGCCATGTCAAGCGTGAGTAGAGCGTCCTAGCCGGCCAGTCAAGCTGCCCTCTCGAGCACCATGCTGACGTCTCCCTCTATGATTTCGACCGCGCCGCTTCGACAGTTCCAGCCCGTCAACCCGAAGCCCTTTCTGCAGCAGCAGACGGGCAAGCCCGTCCTGGTACGCCTAAAGTGGGGGATGGAGTACAAGGGCTTCCTCGTCAGCACCGACAACTACATGAACCTCCAGGTGTGTATCCTCGCCCAAGCGCGGTCCCTCGTTCGTCGTCCTTCTTGCACGCGCTGGTCCGCGCCGCGCTGCGCTTTCGCTGACACACGCACCTCCCGTCCCCCCTCTTCTCCGCCTCGACCAGCTGGCCAACACCGAGGAGCTGCAGGATGGGAAATCCAACGGCATGCTCGGAGAGGTCTTCATCCGGTTAGTCTGCCGTGCGGTGCGGTGCAATCTTGCGCGTTTGCAGTCGCTCGGTGCCGCTCTGGTGAGACTTACCTCGTCTCCTTCCTCTGCTTCCTCCTCCGCCCCACCCCACCCCTCCTTGCGCAGGTGCAACAACGTCCTCTACCTCCGCGAGCTATCCGACGAGCAGAAGTGATCCAGCACCCGCTCCGCTGCGCTTCCCACCTCGATTCCCATCCTCGCCTCACTGACCGAAAACGCTCACGTCCGACGAGCGACACCTTGCGCCATCCCGCCAGGCTCAGTGCCCCTCCATCGATCTTGACAAGACAAGCAATGCCCTCCACTCAATCTCCCTCTGTACCAGTACCGCCTCGGCTCTCCATCCCGTCCCGTCTCGTAATCAAATCACGACACAACATTCAGAACCGGGTGGCAACCCTCGACACGGGTCAGGTCCGGTCGAGTCGAGTCGAGCCGAGTCGATGCTGCTCGGGATGCTCTGGTGGTACAATACACGGCTGCGATGGGCGAGCGTTGCAGATAAAACACGACTCCGAGGGCCTCGCTCGGCCGGGCCCAACCAGGCCAAGCTATCGTGCATCTCACACAAACGACGATAAGACGCTTCGGCGATGGCGGCGGTGGCTTGGATGGATGGATGGCTCTCGGCCTTTTTCTCTTTCCCCTACTGGGCTATCCCCTCATCACCTCACCTCACATGTGCGCGTGCGGGTCCTCTGCCGGCTGCTCGGGTGCGATCGTGATGGCGTCGTCGATGCGGAGCAGGCTGGTGGCGGCCTCGAGGGCGCTCTTGAAGCTCTTGACCTTGCTCATGGTGGGCTCCAGCACGCCGGCCTTGAGGTTGTCGCGCACCTGCCCGTTGAGCAGGTCGAGGCCGTAGAAGCGCAACGCCTTTTTGGGGTCCCCGGCGCTGGCGTTCTGCGCCGCGTTGTGGTAGGCGCGCAGCTTGGCCACCAGGTCGGTGCTGTCCTTGGCCGCGTTGACGGCGAGCGTCTTGGGGATGACAAGGAGCGCCTGGGCAAACTCGGCAATGGCCAGCTGCTCGCGGCTGCCCAGCGTCGTGGCAAAGTTTTCCAGGTAGATGCTCAGCGCCGACTCGACGGCGCCGCCGCCGGGCACCACCGACCCGCTCTCGAGCGTGCGCTTGATGGCGCAGAGGCTGTCGTGGAGCGCGCGGTGCATCTCGTCGAGCAGGTAGTCGTTGGCGCCGCGCAGGATGACGGAGCTCGAGCTGACCGTCTTGGTGCCGCGGACGAGGATCAGCTCGTCGTCCGAGATGCGCTCCTGGGCCACCTCGTCGGCCGAGCCGAGGCTGCTGGCCTCGTACGTCTCCTCGCCCTCGAGGTTGCTGAGGCTGCTGACCAGCTGCCCGCCCGTCGCCTTGGCGATCCGCAGCAGGTCCTCCTTCCGGCACCTCCGCACCGCTATGGCGCCCGCCTCGACAAACTCCTTGAGGCAGAGGTCGTCGATGCCCTTGGTCGTCAGGACGACGTTGGCGCCCGTCGCCAGAATCTTGCGCACCCGCTCCAGCACAATCTCGCTCTCGCGCGCCCGGATCTTTTCCAGCTGCTCCGGGTCGTCGATGGTGATGTGGACGCCCATGTGCATGCGCTGCTTGACCAGATTGATGTCGAGCAGGGCGATCTTGGCGTTGCGGATGCGCGTCTTCATGGCCTGGGACGCGACGGTGCAGTTGAGGGCGTATCCGTTGACAAACATAGACTCGGTGGCCGACTTGCCGTGGGCCTTTAGGATGTTGACGGCCTTGACCGGGTACTTTGTCTCTCCGCGGGCGTTGATGGTCTTGACAGCGAGCATGGCGTCGACGGCGAGCTGGGCAAAGAAGTCGTCGTCGCTGCCGAGGACCTTGCTCGACATGCTCGTCTTTGCGACGTTGATCAGGCTCTCCTTGCCGAGGGCGTCGACCTTGGCCGAGAGCTGGTCCTGCATGTACTTGCACGCCTCCCTGCAGGCGAGGCGGTAGCCGGTGATGATGGTGGTGGGGTGGATCTTGTTGCGGACGAGCTCGTTTGCCCTGCGGAGGAGCTCTGCGGCGATGATGACGACCGATGTGGTGCCGTCGCCGACCTCCTTGTCCTGCTGCTGGGCGAGCTCGACGAGGATGCGGCCGGCGGGCTGGTCGACCTCGAGGAGCTTGAGGATGGTTGCGCCGTCGTTTGTGATGGTGACGTCGCCGATGTCGTCGACGAGCATCTTGTCGAGGCCGACGGGGCCCAGCGACGACTTGACAATGTTGGCTATCGACTGGGCGGCGAGGACATTCTGGTTGCGGATCTCTGCGCCCGTGAGGCGGTCGCCGCCGATGAAGAGACCGGCATTGCGCGGGTCCTTTTGGAAGAGCTGCGCCATGCTGTCTGACTAGGCTGTGTGCAGCGCGGGTGGTGACGAGCGGCGGCCGGGTGCGCAGTCGGTCGGTCGGTGAGTCGGTCGACTGGCGGTCAAGCAGAAAGCTGGCAGGAGGGATGAGCGCTGTCGAATCTGTCCGGCGTGAAGTGCAAATGGAAGTCCAGAGCAGTCGTCAGGGGCGAGATGTCAAGAGGGTGAGCAGAGGTGGCGGGCAGGTGGAGAGCAGGAAGGAAGGCGAGCACGACAGGCCGAGTGCGTGCGCAGCAGCGGGCGGGTGTTGGTTTGGCGGCTGGCTGGCGGACTGGCTGGCTGGCTGGCTGCCTCTGCCTCTTCTCGCTCTGGCTGGCTTGGGCTTGGCTCGATGGCAGGCCTTCGCGCGCGGCCCACAGGCCCACGGGCAGAAAAAGTCAAAGCGGCAGAGTAGTCTGCCCGGCTTCCTTGGCTTTCTTCCCAGAGGCAGGCGGGCAGGCGCAGCTGCCCTAGCTGGCCGGGCGTGGCCAGGCCAGGCCTGCCGGGCGACCAACACGCGCGGGTGCTCGCCCTCGGCCTCGGCGCGCATCGATCAGGGCCCACTCGGCCGAGACACGAGCCCAGATGTCAGCCAGCCCTTCGCCACCCCGCTCCCGCGCGCCTTCACAACTCTGGCCCTCATCAAGCTACGGGTCGCGTGCACGCACGCAATCACGCGGCCTCCCCTGCGCCGGTGGGATCGCTCACACACGTTTCGACAGAGTCGCCAAACGCCAGTATGCGCCACACAAGGGCATCAGTGGCCAGCCGCTCCAGAAAAAGCGCACCACATGCCGCCGGGACATCGAACAAGCCAGGAACAGTACCGTGGAAATCTCAATTGCGAAGAGCCTGAGCAACAGCGACAACGCCATGCGCACAAGAGCGCTCGAGCACCTCCTTGGCACCCTCATGGCGAGCCGTGGAAGCGCAGCTTGACCAACGGCTTGAGCAGCTCCATCAGGTCCGAGCTGTTGGATGTTGCAACATCGCGAGCAAACGACAGCCGTGCGTCAGTCGGCCTGGCTGCCCGGCACCAGCATCGAGCCCTCTTCGTCGGCAGCGCACTCACCTCTTCGTCTTTGACTGCGGTCCCGCTGGCGCAGAAGACGTGAACGCCCTCCTCTCGACGCGGTTGAGCTTCTTGGCCGTGTTGGCATTGGTGCTGGTCCGCTGGCCGCGCACGGGAAGGTGCGCCGCGTGTCGCCGTCCCTTGTAGCTTCCGACGGTACGGTGGTGGGCGATGTTGGCCTGCAGCTGCCGCCTCAGGTCGGCCTCGATGACGATGCTCCGCAGCGGATCCGTCGCGGGCGATGCCCTCCGCGACGGGGGCAGCTCCTGGTCGGGCACAGCGGGACCGGTCGATTCTTCTGCATTCCCCGACGACGCGGATGACGAGGATGACGACGAGGAAGGACTGACCGGGGTCGGTGACGTAGGGAAGTCCTTGCGCGCCGGGATGGTGCCGGGCGAAGAGAGGTAGGCCGAGAGCTGGGTGATTTGCGCCTCGGTCAAAGAAGACACTGGCGCCCGCTCGTGCAGTTGCAGACGCGCGCAGATCCGTCGCGCCGTGTCATACGAGATGCCATAGAAGCTCGTCAGGGCGATCTGCGAGGGTCGGTCGGCAGGCACAGCGCAAAGAAGGAGAGATCGGGTCGGGTCCGTGGACACGAGGCCGGCAAGCAGCGACTAGCGTGTTAGTGGAGCTGTCCACGAGCCTGTACGATCCCGACGAGGAGGCAGCCGCGCTCCGTTACTCACCCGGACCAGCTTGTGGTCTGGAAGGTGAACGCCGAGCATATACATGGCGGCAGTCTAGATGAGGGAGGTCGGGATCGAGTGGAGGACAGGGCAGGGCAGGGCAGTTCGGCGGGTCGTTGTGGCAAGCTCGCAGTGTCGCTCCGGGAAAGCAGTCGCAAGATTAAGGATGCGATGGGAGAGAGCCGAAGGTAGTGTTCGTAGTGGCGAGTCCTGAGCCGTGCAAGAAGCGAGACTTCCGTAGGTGAGGCGGGGTGAAGATGGTGATGGTGATGGAAAGGTCAGGCGTGCAGCGGGCGACGGCCCCATTTTTCTTCCGGCCAGCATCCTGGTCCGGCCCACGTGACCTTCCCTGTTGCACGTGCCTGCCGAAAGTTGGTCGCCGTCCGCACGCCGCACATTGCACGCCGCACGGTGAGCAGATCCATGCAGCCTGCCCGACGCTACCTGCCTCCTAGATCGCGACACAGGCAAGACGACAGTCTCGAGACAAGCGAGGTGAGGAAGCAGATATAATTGTACCAGACCGAGAGGGGGCGACGGATGCACACAAGGGCATCGGACAACCGCCTTCGTCCGCGGCGTCGGTGGCGGCGAGATGACAGGGAAGCCACGTTTCTAGGCCAGGCGGAACGAGGCGGGAAGAGTTGGGGGTGACGAGAGGGGGGGAGCGGTTATCGAGATCGCGGATCGAGGATCGAGCGAGGTAAAAGGGTGGAGCGAGTGAGTTGCAATCTCACGAGCCTGTGGTATAGGGCGGCGGACCCAGGGTGGGCCTCATGACTCTGATTCAAGGAGGGCCTTTCCCCCGGACCGCTGCGGCGGGTTTGCGGTGTCCCGCAAGGCAGGTGAGGCGGAGCGCCGATCGCCGAGCGCTCCGTTCGCAGCCCTGATGCGTCTTCCGCATCGACTGCCAGCGTAGCAGCTGCGGCGGCGGCGACGACGACGAGCGATCGGATCTAGCTCCCGTTCATGCCGTCGGTGCCCGAAAACAGGCTGCCAAAGTTGCTGTCCCAGGCGTCACCCCCAAGCCCCGCCGAGCCGCCGCCCGTACCGTCGGTGGACAGATCGAAGTCGAAGATGTCGTTCATCGATCCGCCGAAGCCGAACATCGAGAAGTCGTCGTTGCCGAGGCCGGCTCCGGCGTTGCCCGACGGGTCTCCGCGTGGGGTTGGAGAGGTCGCCTGCGCCCATCGCCGCTCTTTGGCGCGCCACTCGCTGCTGG
>NW_006920881.1:124247-126378 GCF_000417875.1 Pseudozyma flocculosa PF-1
ACCGCCTGCGCCCATGCCGCTCTTTGGCGCGCCACTGCTGCTGTCGGCGGCCAGCGGAGGGGCTGGCTGCGCGCCCGCCTGCCGATGTGGGCGGTGCGCCCGGCGGCAGCATGGTCTGAGAAGTGTGCTGCGCCGGCGCCGATGTGCTGGTAGGGGCCGCTGCGGATGCAGTGGGCTGCGAGGAGCTCTGCGAGCTCTGGTGTGAGGCGTCGGCTCCTGCTCCAGCGCCGGCCGCGCTGCCCTTGGCCGAAGGCGTCTGTGCCATCGCCGGAGCCTGACCGTCCCTGCCGGGTGTTGGCGCGCTCGCGCTGGCCGGCGTCTGGGCCTGAGTCGGGGTTGAGGCGCCGGGACCGCCCGCATTGGCCGGGCCGTTGCTGCCCGGAACCGACGATGCGGACAGCGTCGGCGTCTTGGTGTTGGCGCCCGACTTGGTGTTCTGCTTCAGAGAAAGAGGTTGGTGGTGCGCGGCAAGAGAGCGAAGCGACGGCGGGCTTGCACGACGTCAGCTGAACGTTCTCTCTGACCGGCGGCGGAAATACGGAGATGGGCCGCGGGGTCGATGCTGTACTCACCCTCTGTCGAGCTGCGCCTTTCTTTGGCTTCTCTGCCGTGCCCATCTTGGGCGTGCTCGGCACGTTGCCCGCCGGCGAGCCAGCCGCCTGAGCGTTTTGTTGCTGGGAGGCCTGCTGCTGCAGACCTCCCGCCTGCGTCCGAGGACTCGGGCTCGAGATGCTCTGAGGTCCGGGAGGACCCATGCCTCCGACCACCTGCGACGAGGCGGTCCGTTGCATCCCTGGCCGCTGTGCACCTGCCGGAGACGAATTGGCCTGGCTGAAGTTGTTGTTATTGTTCTGTCCGACGTCTTCTGGACGGCCCTGGCTCGAAGGCGGCCGAGCCGGAATGTTGCCGCCGCCCGGGGGCTGCGGCTGCTGGAACTGCTGCATGCCGCCGGCGTGGTTCTGCTGCTGCATCCCGCCCGATTGTCCGGGTGTCTGCCCCTGCGATGGCCCCGGCTGTTGCTGCTGCTGCGCGCTAGAAGCTTCGTGAGGTGTTGGGGCGCGTGGAACGCCGTTCGGCATGGCATTCGGTCCAATCATGCTCGCCATCAGACCGGGATCGTGGGTTGCCATGGCAGGCGTGATGCGACCGGCCGCAGCCTGGGCGTTGGCCATCTGCGCGGCTCTCTGCTGGGGCGTCATGTTGGCCATGCCCTGCGTCCCCGGGGCACCCATGCCCATCTGAGGGCCGCCGGGCCGTCCCTGCATTTGCATCTGCTGCTGCATCTGCTGCTGCATCTGCATTTGTTGTTGTTGCTGCTGCTGCTGCTGCTGCTGCTGGAGCTGGAGCGAGGATGCTTGCTGCTGCTGCGGCGTTTGCGGCTGTTGCTGCTGGGCCATCGGCTGCTGGCCTTGCTGCTGCTGCTGCTGCGCTTGCTGCTGCAAAGCCTGGGCCGGTCCGCCCGGCTGACCCTGCGGAGAAAAGTTGGTCTGCGCACGGAGGAGCGCCTGCAGCGACTGCGCCTTGGCCTGATAGCTTTGCACGTTGGCATAGAAGTCCTGCGCCGAGGTGGGGTTGGGTGCGTTCTGCGCCTTCATCCACTCCTCTCGCATCGCGGCCTGCACGCTCTGGTACTGGTTGAAGACAGCCTGCTGCTGCTGCGGGTTCAGCTGCGGATGCTGCTGCGGCTGCTGCTGACCTTGCGCTTGCGGCTGAGGCTGCGGCTGCGGCTGGTGAGGGTGGCCCTGGGGGCCGGCTCCGGGCTGCGGTGGCAGCTGAGTGGTAGGCAAGACGCCTGCGACTTGCTCGGGGCGATTCGGGTCCGGCTGCGGGCCGGCGATCGGGCCCACCGACCTCCGTCCGTCTGGTACGCCTGGGGTGCCGATCTGAGCATGTGCGGGCGACCCGGCAGCCATGGGACCGCCGTTGGGGGGTCTGGCCTGCATGCCGGCTGGGACCGGCTGGCCAGCGGCGCCGGGCATGCCCATGGGCGCGGCCCCGCCCTGGCGCTGCTGCTGCATCATCCTGTGGAGCGCCTGCTGCTGCTGGAGGCGGGCCTGCAGCTGCTGCTCCATCTGCTGGCTGCTGAGCCCGGGTCTCAGCGCCTGCGCGTTGGCCGGGTTGTGCGGATTCA
>NW_006920881.1:126398-129176 GCF_000417875.1 Pseudozyma flocculosa PF-1
GGCGGGCCTGCAGCTTGCGTGCTCCATCTGCTGGCTGCTGAGCCCGGGTCTCGCGCGCCTGNGCGTTGGCCGGGTTGTGCGGATTCATCGAGTTCGATGGAGCGCCATCCGCGTGGCGGGGGTGAGGTTCTTGATCTCGTGAATCGGGATGTTCTGGCGCTGGGCGGCGGTGATGAGGAGCTGCTGCTGCTGTGCCTGGGGCAGCGCCGCCGGGTTCCACGCGGGCTGGCCCATCGGCCGGCCGTTGAGGGCCGCAGGGTCGATGGGCGCGCCGGCGACCGTGATCGTCGGGAAACGTCCCGCGTTGTCGGGCGCCTGGTAGGCAGCCTCCAGGGCCTCGCCCTTGCGCGTGGCCTCGACGAGGCGCTGCATCTGTCGAGACTCCTGGTACTCGAAGTAGGCCGTCGCCTCAGAGCTGCCGCGGCCGGTGCGGGCAGCGAAGACGTCCCAGAAGATAGCCCAGTATCTGCGACGGACGGATCAAGGAGGACGGTGGGCACTCGGCGTCAGGGTCAGCGGCTGTGCTTTTTCGGTGGCGAGAGAGGGCCAGAGGAGCGCACTTCCGGTCCGTGCATACTCACTCAAAAAGCAGCCCCTGCGGCGTCTTGAGAGGCACCTCGGGCGGCTCGGCCATGCCGGCCTCGTTCATGAGGGCCTTGGCGGCTCCTCCAAAGCCTCGGCGGGTGAGGTAGTCCCAGACGTACACGTCCAGCCTGCGAACGCCATCGTGCAAGAACGTCGGAATCGTGGTCAGAAGTCGTTCCGGGAAGTGGGCGCTCATGGCCCGCAGCATAGGATTTGCAACGAGCGGGCTGCTCTCAACTCACTTGGTCGCCTCCTCGCCCCAGGCCCTCGACTCTGAGCCCGAGGCGGACTGGTCCTTTTTCATGGAAGGGCTCTGGCCGGCGTCGTCGGGTCGGGAGCGCTTGTTGCCGTCGCCCTCGGGGCTGTTGCTGGCGTTTCGCTTCCGCATCCCGATACCGCTTGCACCGGCGCCGAGGTTGCCCACCTTGCCCTTCTGACCTCCGTTGTTGCCCTGAGCAGCAGACATATTTGAAGGCGCTGGCGATGGGTTGCCAAACGCCTGCGAGGCGCCGTAGGGCTGCGGTGGATAGATGGTCGCACCGGCGGGAGCGTTCTGTTGCTGTTGCTGCTGAGTTTGCTGCTGCTGCTGCTGCTGCTGTTGCTGCTCCTGCTGCTGCTGGAGGCGGTTCTGCTGCTGCTGCTGCTGTGGCTGGCCGTTGTACATGCCCAGCATCTGCCCCTGGTTCTGAGGTAGCTGCTGCTGCTGCTGGAACGGTGGTTTGCTCGGGCCAGCAATGTTGCCCGCAGACATTTGCTGTTGGGATGCGGGGCGAAGCACGGTCGGCGACGGGACGGGATCAGTAACGAAGCGGGCCAGGCTGGTTGCACGGATGGGGGGAGCCGCTTGCTACGACGTGGCTCACACTACTGTTGAAGCCCGAAGGCCAACCCCAGGCGTTGACTTGGCCTCTCGGGGTGTTGCTGTTGGCAAGCTGGTCGGGGGCACCGGAACCAGGCGAGTGGGCAGGAGGCTGCAGTTGGGAGTGCTGGAGCTGGTGCGAAAGATGCTGCTGCTGCTGCTGCTGCTGCTGCTGCTGCTGCTGCTGCTGCTGGTGTTGTTGTTGCAGGTGGTGCGGATGCTGCTGCTGCTGCTGCGGGTGCTGGTGCAGTTGCTGGTGCGGGGCGTGGTGCGGGTGCTGCTGCTGATGGCTGGCGATGAAGCTTGGCGTCTGGGATGCTGTTGCTGGACCGCTCATTCCGCTGGTCAAGCCACCTGCACGATCGCCGGCTGGGAGACGAGGCGATCTGCGGGCAGCGACGAGCAGCTGCGGGGTTGGAGGCTACGGATCGGGATTAAGGAAGCAGCAGGGCAGGGTGGCGCCGCGGGCGAGATGGAAGGTTGGCCGAGATTCCGGAGACAGTCGCTGGTCTTGGCTCCAGGTCTTTGGCCCGGCAGCTCCTGGGCGGGGACGGCGAGTCGACACGGCAGGTTGAGATCGTAGCGGGACGCGAACGATGCACTCTCGGGTGGAGGTCGAAGGGGGAGGGTATACCTTGTCCAGGTCTCGATTGCGACGAGAAGAAGCGTGAATGAATCCGTCGCTGGGCGAGGACAATACGGTCGCGGGTGGTAGGCAGCGGCAAAGGTGTTGTGATGAGACGCCGTGCAGGCGATGCGCGAAGGCGTGGAGAGCGAGGCGTGGTTTGTGCGACGTTCGACGAGGGGCGCGACAGAATGAGCAGCACGCAACAGCCGGAGCGGGTTGGGGTGGACCAATGGGCGGCGGCGGCGGTTGGTCGTCGGAAGCAGTAGTAGTGATGGATGGCGGTCGAGGGGGCGCGAAATTGGCGGCCACGAGGGATGCTCGCGGAGAGCCAGCAGGACGATGAAGATAGGTGGCTGCAGGCGACGCGGGCGAGCGAGGTGGTGCAGGAATAGCCGAAGAAGTTGATAGGTATTGTGGGGGAAAGGGGGGCGGAAGGTAGAGGGGAGGAGGGAGTAGTGTCAAGCACGAAGGGTGACGGGGTGAATATTGCGGATGGAGGAGGTAGGAGGAAGCAAGCCAGGTGGGGAGGACGGCGGCAACGGTGACGGCGGCGGCGGCGGCGGCGGCGGCGGCGGCGGCGGCGGCGGCGAGGATGCGAGCGAGGCGAAGGCAGGCCGCGAAGGTGGACGTCGCGAACGCAGCCAGGCAAAGCGGGCAGCCAGGCAGGCAGCTCAGGCAGCCAGGCAGGCAGGCACCCACGACGATG
>NW_006920881.1:129738-134506 GCF_000417875.1 Pseudozyma flocculosa PF-1
CATCACGGTCGTCGCCGTACAGTACTCTCTCGCTCGTCGTCCCTCTCTTTCCTCGCCACCCTCTCTCTCTCTTGTCTCTTTACGGGGCCGACATAGCAGCAACCAGTCTGGACTGTCGCAGCCTTTTCTGCTGGTCGGCTTGCTCGCTCGCTGGCCAGATACTGTACGATGCTCGAACGCTGGTCGGCGGTGGCGGTCGCGCTCGTGCTCGCGCTCACAGGCGGCGTCTAGGCCGAACGCACCTCCCACGCATCCATCATCGTCTCTCTCGCCGAGGCGGGCGCTGCCAGAATCCATCTTGAAACTTGGAATTCGAGGCGTCTCCCCCAGGGGAGCGAGCATTTGAAATGCACCCAACGACTTTGTATTTGACGAAACCCATTGATGCCAAAAAGAGCCCTAGCCTAGCCTGCCTCGTCGTCGAATTTTGACAGGCAGCCCCGCCCGCCCAGCCAGCCCGTGCTGCTCGCGACGACGATTAAGCATCCCCTCGGGCTGGCCTCCGGGCTCGAGACGGGACAGCGTCGTGGCCTTTCCCCGAGGGTCGTCGGCATCGTCGCAAACGAGAGGCTAGGCAGGATTGACCTCAAGTGATGGACGAAGAGAGCGCACACCCGAACGACTGCAGGCTGTCCCACCGGTACAGGGCAGGGCAGGGCAGCAAACGAGGCGACCGCGTTTGCTTGTTAGCTGCAAAGACCCCGAGGGTCGGTCGGGACGGCGTGTCGCGGCGACCAACCTACACGTCGCCCGGCCTGCTGCTGGCTCCCGTTGTGGAAAGCCTGCTGTGTGCGAGCTTTCTGTTCTCTCTCTCTCTCTCTCTCTCTCTCTCTCTCCTCCTCTTCTTCTCTCTCTCTCTCTCTCTCTCTCTCTCCCCCTCTCCCTCAGCGCGGATCTCCCTTCTTGCGTGTCGACCTGAAAGAAATTCAGACAGCTGATGCCACCCAGAGGATCGGCCTCTTGACACGTGAAGCGGCCGTGGCGCAGCGAGCCAACATAATCATCGTCGTCGTCGTCGTCGTCGTCGTCGTCGTCGTATCAGGAGGGCACCTGACACACGCGCACGCCGCCGCCATATTTACTCGGCGACACGGAGAGAGTGGTTCCATTCGATGGTGGGCGATCATCAAAAACCAAGCCTGTTGTCAGTCGATGGCGCAGTCCGTCGACGTCTCGACGCGACACCTGACGAGGCAATCAAAGGTTATGACTTTTGCAACGCCGCCGCCGGACTCAGCGACCTGGGATCAGTCGTCTGGCGGTGGAGCTGGCTGACGCCTCCAGATACAAGTCTTGATGCCGGCGTCCTTGCCCTTTGCCAGCGCTTCGGCCCGGGCGAGGGGCAAAGAGAAAGGAACGGGCGTCTGGCTGGCTGGCTGGCTGGCTGGGTCGATATTTTGGCACCCCGACCTGGCGATGGACGTCACTCGTAGCCTCTGAGCTCTGCTTGATCCCCTGATGGTTGCTTGCTGCCTCGTCCCTTCAGGCTCAGAATCGAAGCAGAATGCGCAGAGGGTGACCTGCCTGCGCCCATGGACGATCAGAGCAACGATGGGGGTGAGTCTCGAGACGTCGCTGGCGGCCATGATGAGAGCTGAGCGGGCGGTCGAGATCCTGCAAAGGCGCAGCGTCATGGTGTCGGGTACGGACGGCAAGCACTGAGCTGGCCGATGCGGTAGCCGTATCCTGCCTGTGGATCGCAATCAGGACGAAAGCTGCGAGAGGCTGAGATGGTCGTCGCCATCACCTCCCGCGGTGCATCCAGCCAGATGGGGACAGGAAGGTTGCAGGCCAGCAGGCAAAGGCCCTCTAGTGCTAGGCCTCCTGTAGGCAGGGATGGGCCCTCCTTGCCTGCTTGCTTGCCCCTGCCTGCCAGCCTCCACATCCAGCTGGCCAGCAAACAAGAAGCGCACGCCCCAACCAACACATCCCAAACAACAACCCCCAAACACATGCCCCAGCCAACACCACCCACCACACCACCACCATCATCCTCCCACCCCTCACCCAGCACCAGCGCGCACCGCTCAGCGCCCGCATTTAACCCAAGCACTTGGTGCCAGACGCGGGACATGGTCATCTGATCTCTCGACAGGCGCCGCGCCAGACATGACGCTCACCGATCTAGTCCTCAAAGCCATCATGTGAGCCAGCCATCCAGCGCGTGGCAGACGTCAGACCTGCTTCCTCGCATCGAGCTCATCTCTCATCCACGGCCCTCTGGCCTCCCGTCGTCATGACAGCCTCCTGTTCTGCCTGCGCGACACCTTCGACGCTCTCAGGACGCCCCACCTCGCAGACCTCGGCAGATCATCGAAGCCCTCGACCAGGGCAGTCCGAGCAAGAGATGCGCCACCCGGCACGCCTGCCCGGAGGGAGCCCTTCGACCGTCAAAGGATCGGGTCGGCCACTCGCCGAGCCAGTGTTCGCAGCGCACTGATGGTCATCCTCGTCTGGGTGAGTCGCCCTGGCCCCTCGATGCCGACGCTCGAGGTACAAGTCAACTCGAGACTGACGATGCGAGTCCAACATACGCCATACCTTCCAGAACCTGGGCATGATGTTCGAGCCTTTCTGCGACAGGACTCTGGCATGGGTCGTGCCCTTTTACGACACCATCAAGACGCTCTGCCTCATGTGGTTCCTCGTCACGCGCAGCCTCGTGGGTACATGCTCGGCTCGATAGGTGCACAAGGGCAGCGTAGCGCCCACTGACGCTGCCCCTGTCCGCGCCTCGTCTGCCACTCTTCTCTCTCTGTCCCTCCTAGGGCTCGCAAATGCTCTTCAACCGCTTCGTCGTGCCAATCGTCTCGCCATACGAGCCCATCATCGACGCCGCCATCCATGCCTCCGCACGTCTCCTTCCGCTCGCATACGTCCTTCTCGGCTGGCTGCGAATTCGTTCTGGCGACCTCTACGCCGGATTGTGGTCCCAAGGCAGAGGAGATGATGCGCACGCCAGCGCCACAATCGAGGAGATCTCTCCGCTGCAGGACCGTCGTGCCGTCAGGACGGAGAACACCAAACCGCGCACACCGGAAGCGGCCGTTTCGACCTTCGATCGGCAGCAGCCAAAGCCTCGCAGCGCTCTGCAAAAGGCGAGGGTCATTTCGCAGCGACAGCAGCACGAACAAAGGCGCAGCTCGATGGCAGACCAGCGCAGCTCCGAACAAGAAGCCAGGCCGTCCAAGCCTGCCGCAGCCTCCCCAGCTCAGAAGACGTCGTCGCGAGCTCCAGATGCGGCCGTGCCGTCGTCGAGCCCCACGTCTGATCGATCTCCAGCGCTGCCTACCTTTGCGTTCGTGCCACCGGCGGCGATCCCAGGCACCCCTGCGAACCCAGCCGCACTCCTTTCGCCCCCTCCGAAGCTGCCGGGCCACTTTCAGTTCGCCTTCATACCCCCTCCATTCCAGGACGCCGTCGACGTGCGCCAGAAGCAAGCCGAGCGGTCGATAAACGCTAACCCGGCCTCAGAGCTCGACGTCTCCAGCAGGGTCAGCGCCGCCAACGGCACCGAGGAGGCGTCCGTACCATCGAGGCTGGCTACCCCTCGCCGTTCTTCGACGGCAGCCCCCAAAAGGATCCATGAGCGCCCGGATGTCGAAGACGAAATCGTGGCGCCCCCAAGCCGTCGGACGCGAGTAAGCTCGTCGATCGGTACCGGGGGCACCTCGACACGCGCCGTGAGGCCATCTCGATCCTCGCAAAGCCTTCGGGCGCCAGCATCGGCAACAGGGGCATCGAGGCCGTCGGCACCATCTACAACAGCGACAGACACTGCTTCCGGCGCCCCGCGAACCGTTTCGAAAGTCGCACGCGCGAACAGGCCGGAAAGCAGTGCAGAGGCCAAGGGCAGGCTCCCACGGACATTCGCGACGCCATTGCTGAGCGATGTCTCGGCCAGCACGACAACAGACAGGGCGGTCGAGACTGGCTCAGTCGGGGGCAGCTCTGTGGCCGGACAGAAGAGGGCGCTGGCGGACGAGGCAGAGCCGTCCAGACGCACCTCGGACGCTCAGCGCAAAAAGGCGCGAACGGCGCCAACGCCAACTGCAGCACCTGGCAGAGCAAACGCAGCCGGCACACGAAACGCAGCATCTGCGGCGGCGACCACGGACGCTGCCACGCTCAACATCGCCCCGGGCAGGACCAGAACGGCTGCCACCAGCGGCAGAAACACTGCAAGGACTTCGGCGTCCGGGGAGCGACGTGCAAGCGCCAGCGTTCGAGCACCGCAGAAGCCGGCCAATAGGGTGACGAGGTCGCGAGCCAAGGCGTCGTCGTCCAGCCAAGGCCTTTAGCATCAGCAGGAGGACAATAGTCGTGGCAAGGGCGGTCGTTGTCAGTCTGGTCGAAGTCTTGAGCGTGGCGCAGTAGCAGGTAGCGGGCGGTAATGGCACACACACGGCCGAGTGATGGGACCGAGCCGAGGCGCTGGCAGCCCGTCTCTTTTTGATTGGCCAAGGCGCCCTCATTTTTCTTTTTTTTCACCCTTGCCCTTTTCGCCGAACTTCCCGCACCTCGTTTAAAGCCGTGCCCTCTGCTCCCCCTGCCACCACCATCACCACCCTGTCCCCTCCTACCGCGTCTGCTGCGATTGAAACAGAACCGGCCCTCCCTCCTTTTTCATCCTACCTGCGACCTGTCCTCGCCGCGGCACTCGCAGCAGACGGTGGATGGGGGGCCCTCGACCTGGATCGCCCATAGTCGGAGCAGCTCGAGGGCTCGCGTCACAGCACTCGCGAGCCATGAACCGCTCCATCACGGG
>NW_006920881.1:135151-139066 GCF_000417875.1 Pseudozyma flocculosa PF-1
CCCGGCGCGGGGCCGTCATCGGTGCCCGGGTCGTCGACGCCGCCCCTCCCACCACCGCCCCCCGGCTCCGCAGCAGCAGCGGCGCTGGCACGGCAGGAGGAGGAGGCGCGGCAGCGCCAGGAAGGAGGCGAGGGCGTTGATGTTGCCGAAACCGGCGCTGACGGCCTCGTCGCCGGCCCGTCCACTGGCGCATCGACGCCGCGGACGCGGCAGAGCTCGCCGCAGGCCTCGGGCTCGGCCGGCATCGCCTCCTCGACCAAGCGCAAGTCGAGGTCGTCGCGCGTCGACGGCGTCTCCGGCTCCGCTGGCCCATCATCGATCAAGCGGGCCAAGGGGCTCACGGCCAAAGGCCCGACGGCGGAGAAGTATACCCCTCCCTCGACCCGCCTGTCGGACCTTGGCGGCATCTCCTCGGCCATTGAAAAGGTCCTGGAGCTGATCGCCATGCCCCTCTGCCACCCGGAGATCTACGCCCACACCGGCGTTAAGCCTCCGCGCGGCGTTCTCCTCCACGGCCCGCCCGGCTGCGGCAAGACGATGCTGGCGGGCGCGTTGGCCGGCGAGCTCAACGTGCCCTTCCTCTCGATTTCGGCGCCCTCGATCGTCTCGGGCACCTCTGGCGAGTCGGAGAAGACGCTGAGGGACACGTTCGACGAGGCTGCGTCGATCGCGCCGTGCATCCTCTTCATCGACGAGATCGACGCCATCACGCCAAAGCGTGAGACGGCGCAGCGCGAGATGGAGCGGCGCATCGTGGCGCAGCTGCTGACCTCGCTCGACGACCTGTCCTGGGACAAGACCGACGGCAAGCCCGTCATGATCATCGGCGCCACCAACCGGCCCGACTCTCTCGACCCTGCCCTCAGGAGGGCGGGGCGCTTCGACCACGAGATCGCGTTGGGGGTACCGGACGAAGACGGTCGCGAACAGTGAGTTTCCAAATCGGCAGTCACCGGTGATGCCGCCGCTGCAATGGCTGAAAGATGTCGCGGGGGGAGAGACGGCCTGGGTCAAGATTAAAAACACGCATACTCGTGAGCGGTCCTAGACCGCGCTGAGCGGGACGCCTTCGGGCACCCATTCAAGTCCATGAACCTTTGGCTTCTCCCCGCGTGCTGCCCGCGCGCTCGGCGGGCGAGGCGGCCTTTGTCGTCGTTGTTGCAGGACTTGACGGCAGTGCTGACACGCAGAGCATCAACTCATCGTGCCCATCATCTGTCCCATCGCGCAGGATTCTCCGAGTCCTGGCCGGCAAGCTGCGCCTCTCGGGCGGCTTCGACTTCCGTGCTCTGGCCAAGGCCACTCCGGGCTTCGTCGGTGCCGACTTGACGGCGCTGACGAGCGCAGCAGGCATCATTGCCGTCAAGCGGATATTCCGTCAGCTTGGCATCGAAGGCGCGCTGCCTCCGCCGGGCGATGTCGCTAGCTTGGCCGCGCCTGCGGAGGCGGCGTCCTCGGCGGACGCCCCAAACCCTCAAGCCTTTGCATCGGCGGACGTCGAGATGAGCTCTGCCGATGCAGATGCCACCAAAGCTCCGAGCGAGGCAGAAGCCACGGCGCAGCAACCAGCGCAATCGCAACCGCAAGTTGATCAGCCTGGGCCGCCTCACACGCCTCCCGCCGCCGCCGCGTCCGACGCGTCCAGCAAGGTTGTGACGGTCTCGTCTGGCGTCCAGCCGGCCAGCAGCTTCTTTGATGCTCTACCCGAGTCGCTGAGGGACTCTTCGATCGCCACCTTCCTTCGCACGCACCCGCTGCCGCTCAGCAGCGCCGAGCTCGAGCCGCTCTCGATCTCCAACGACGACTTTGTCGAGGCGCTGCCGTCGGTGCAGCCCTCTTCGAAGCGCGAGGGCTTCGCCACGGTGCCCGACGTGTCGTGGGCCGATGTCGGCGCGCTGCACGACACGCGCGAGGAGCTGTCGATGGCCATTGTGCAGCCGATCCGCCGGCCGGAGCTCTTCCGCGCCGTCGGTGTCAGCGCCAGCTCTGGCGTGCTGCTGTGGGGCCCGCCGGGGTGCGGCAAGACGCTGCTGGCCAAGGCGGTGGCCAACGAGTCGCGGGCCAACTTTATCAGCGTCAAGGGGCCCGAGCTGCTCAACAAGTACGTCGGCGAGAGTGAAAAGGCGGTGCGCCAGGTGTTTGCACGCGCGCGCACGTCTTCGCCGTGCGTCATCTTCTTTGACGAGCTCGACGCGCTGGTGCCGCGGAGGGACGATGCGCTGTCCGAGTCGTCGTCGCGCGTGGTCAACACGCTCCTGACGGAGCTCGACGGGCTCGAGTCGCGCGTCCAGACCTACGTCATCGCCGCCACCAACCGGCCGGACATGATCGACCCGGCCATGTGCCGACCGGGAAGGCTGGACAAGCTCCTCTACGTCGACCTGCCCTCGCCCGCCGAGCGCGTCGAGATCCTAAAGACGCTCACGAAAAAGTCGCCGCTGGCCGATGCCTCGAACGTGGCCGAGGCCGGCGACGTCGTCGACCTGCGCGCCGTCGCCCAAGACGCCCGCGCCGACGGATTCAGCGGAGCCGACCTGGCCGCCCTCACGCGCGAGGCGGCCGTGACGGCGCTGCGCGAGACGATCCAGTTCTCCATGTCGCTCGACGCCGACCCGCCAGGCCGCTTGCCGCCGTCTTCGTCGTTGGCGTCGTCAGCGGACAGGGTGGCCAGCGTCGTCATCACCCAGCGCCACTTTTCGCGCGCCCTCGACAAGGTCCAGCCGAGCGTCAGCCTGGCCCAGCGGAAAAAGTACGCCAACCTCCGCAGCCGGCTCAGCGGTCTGCCCACGGGGCCGGCCGCGGCAAAGGAAGACGTCAAGCCGCCCACGACGACGGCGGGCGAGGGCGCGGCCGCGTCGTCCGACGACGCACCTGCTGCCGTCCCCTCGGCTTAGGCAGCCGTCACCACCGCTGCCACATTGGGCTCCCCTGTCCCTCCCTCCCTCCGTTCTTTCTGCTCGTGTCTTATTCTCGGCCCCTCCTCGTCTCTCCCTCTGTTGCGTGCAGAACGCATCCTGTACTTGTACCGTTCATCGTCCGCTGGCCGTTCCGCGCAACCCACACAGCTGCAGCATATCTGCCACTTGGCCTCGAATCACCGCGAGCGATCAACGGCATGCATATCAAAGTAGGGTACCGCTCGTCGTCGTCGCGGTGGGCATGGCCGATGCGCCCCTCTGGACGCTCGTTTGTCGGGCAGATGAAGGCGAGCAGGGATGGATGGGTCGTAAGGATGTTCGTACAAGGCGATTGGCTAGATTGGGGCAGCAGCAGCGCGGTGAGGGGAGACCTCTACAATTTGGCCTTTGGCTGGTCGCCGTGCTGCGCCACGTTGGGCAGCGAGGCGCCCTGCGGCGTGACCTGTCTACCTTCTAGCACCTCGCTGTCGGCATCCCCCACCGCTGCTCCCGCTGCCCCCGCCGCCACCGCCGCCGTCGTCGTCGAGGTGGATGCGGCACCGGCGCGCGGCGAGTTAAAGAGGATGACGTTGACGGTGACGTCGTCGCGGTACCGCCTCGACTCCGGGCTGGGGATGGCGAGGAGACCCGAGACGCGCTGCTGGTTGGCGCCGCCGAGGGCGTTTCGGATGAGGTGGGTGGACAGGTTGTCGTCCTGGAACGTGAAGGCCTTGAGCTCCTCGGGCCCCTTTGAGAGCGGGTGCTGCTTGGCGTTGGCCAGCTGCAACTGCTGCTCGGGCGTCGCCTGCCCGAGCTTGCCCAGGTCCTGGTTGCTCGCCTCAAAGCACTGGCGGTGCAGGTCCGTGGCCAGAATGGTGCCCTTGACGCCGGCCAGGTGGCCCGCCACCAACCCGACGACCTCTTCGTTGGACACCATGTCCCACAGCCCGTCGGTGGCCATGACGACGAAGCGCAGCTCGCGCGACGGCGACGATGACGACGCGCCCACCCGCCGCCC
>NW_006920881.1:139086-188355 GCF_000417875.1 Pseudozyma flocculosa PF-1
CGGGCAGGAAGGCGTCGTAGAGCCTGCCCTGGAGGTCGCGGTCCCACTTGTACCGCGCATCGCCAAACGCGCGCGTGGGCTCCAGGCCGCCGAGGACGCGGCCTCGCATGATGACGTGCTCCGACTCCGAGGCCGGGTGCTCGGACTTCATGCGCTTGACCTCGTCCGGGTTGCGGCCCGTCTGGTCGACGCTGAGCGCCTCAACCTCCCACTTGCCCGCCTTGTCGTCCCAGTAGCCGGCGATGGCTCGGCTGTCGCCCGTGCACGCCACGTAGACGTCTTCCCGCGCGCTGTCGACGTAGGTCAGCAGGGCGCAGCTGCCGCTCAGGGCCGGCAGGATGCTCTCGTAGGCCGACTTTTGCGTCGCGGTAAAGGTGGCGTTGGACGACGTGGGGAAGATGCTGTGGGCGAGCGACGAGAGGGAGCGGGTGCCGGTGGCGCCCGTCACGCGCGATGGCGAGGCGGGCGAGGCGGAGCTGGACGACGTGGTGGCCAGGCTCAGCTCGTACTCCTTGAGCAGCTCGACGGGCGTGTTGACAATCTCCTTGTCGAGGCTGCGGAAGGCCTTGGCGATGGCGCGCTTGATGACCTCGGGATCGCCGTCGAGGCCACCGGCGCTGGCGGCGTTGGCCGGGCCGCCAAAGATGGAGCGCCACAGCTTGGACGGCATGGCCGCCTTGGCCTTGGCCACCTGGCCGTACTCTCCGGCCTCGCGGAAGACCTTGTCGAGCTCGAGGGCGACAAATGCGATGAGCTTCTGCGAGAGCAGCGTCGAGGTGTGGTAGCCCGCGTGCCCGTCCATGACGGCAAAGAAGCAGAGGTCGCCCTTGGCGGGCTGGCCCGCGGCCTGCGACTGGGCCTCCTCGACGCTGGCGGTGGCGCCGACGGCCTTGTGCGCGCCGTCGCTACCGCTGATGTCGCTTGGGCGGTCGCATTCTGCGACGCCTCGGTCCCGTTCGACGATGACCTCTGCGCGCTTGTCCTCGATGGGGTCGTTTGAGGCTACGCTGTTGGTGTCGTAGCGGGCGACGAGGCAGGCGCCGGGAGGTCGATCGACGCGGGTGCTGCGCTCGTTCTCCGTGAGGCGCCGGTCGACCTCGGCCGAGGAGAGTGTCGAAATCACCTTGGTGGTGGGTCCGCCGACCTGGTGGTTGCGGACGGGGATGGAGAACGAGGTGCGCACGTCTGCGGTGAGGCTGAAGGGGCGCGAGTCGCCGAGGCTGGCCTTTTTGGCGGCCTGGTGGCGTGGACGGATGTTGGACCAGTAGTACCAGCTGCCGACTGCGGCTGCGGAGCCAGCTACGCCGACAAGGACCCACTCCTTTCTGCTCTGCTTCTGGTAGGCGGTGGCCGAGGGGGTGGGCGGCTTCCACTGCTGCTTTGAGCCCGACGAGGGACGGGACGAGGGCGTCGAGGTGGAAAAGGCGTTTGACGTGCTGGGCAGGCTGCGTGGGAGCGGGGTCAGGCGAGGACGATGGGGGCAGTGCGGGGCCGAGGATGGCTGTGGTGATGATGAGGTGGCGAGGAAGGGCAGGCGCGACGAGGTGGCGGGCTGGAGCCGCGAGCGTGGCAAGGGGCAGCCGCTGAGGATCCTGGGGGCTACCATGGGTGGGGAGAGCGAGGTTTGAGACTGAGCCAGAGGCTGCTAGTCTGGCCAGGATCGTCTTTGGTCGACTGAGTGGGGCACACGAGCACAGCAAGGTCAAGGTGGCCCCCGGTTTCGGATCGACCCGAGGAGCTGGTGCACGGTCGTTTGGCGTCGGGACGGATGCCGCGAGAGCGAGGGTGGTGTCGGCGCGTCGGAAGCAAGCCGGCAGAGGTGGCGGAGGGGCGAGTGCAGGTGGTCAGGTCAGGGGCACCGGGCAGGTCGAGGCAGCAGCAGAGGCTATAGGCGGCGTCGAGGGCCAAGGGCGATGGCTACGGCGAGGGCGGCGGTCCGGATGGGTGATGGTCACTCTGACGTTGGGCTGGCTCGAGCCTCAGCCGCCCGCTCGACTTTGACCGGCAATTTTTGCAGCGACTTTGCCAGAGACGAGCGATGCGACGGCCCGCCCCGCCTCGCCTCGCCCCTCTGGCCGAGCCTGAGCGTGAGCGTGAGCCTTTGGCCTTGGCCTCAGCCTGCGCCGAGATTCCCTCCACACGCCCTGGCAGCGCACGGTGCGCATACCATCCTCCTTCCACGACCACCGTGAGCCTTGCACCGCCACCGCCTCGGCCTGCGCCTCCGCCATCACCATCAACGCTGTTTGTCAGCCTGCCTGCAGACATGAAGTGTGAGATACGGCATGCCCATAACGTCCAGGCTGCTCCTCCTCCGGAGGGGATCGCACCGTGCTGACCTCTTTCCACCGTCCGAGGGAACACTCGTCCTTGTGTACCCCACCCGCCCTGCCCTGCCCCGCCTCGCCTCGCCTCGTCTGCCCGCCCAGCCTACGTCCAGCCTCGCTCCGTGGCCGTGGCAATACCGTACCGGGTCGAAGCCGAAGCCGAAGCCGAAGCCGGGGCTCAAGGCAAAGCGGCGCAGCAGGCGGTCACGCAGCATCGCGTCCGCGTCTGCCTCGTCTCGTCACGCAAGCATCCCGGCGCCTTTGTCCTGCCCAAAGGCGGCATCGAACAGGGCGAGACCTCCTTGCAGGCAGCCGTCCGGGAGCTCTACGAGGAAGGTGAGTCGGTCGGACCTCCTCGTCCCCACCCGCTGTTTCACGACGGGCGACATTATCTCACGCACTCTCCTCCTTACCCATCCGCCACTTGTGCTCCCCTTGCCCACCTGCCTGCCAGCGGGCCTGAGGCCATCTGCCGTCCAGTCACCCTCCATCTCCAGCACGGCACAAGCAGACCTGGTCATCGCCGACCACAAGCCGCATAAGAAGTCGCCCGCACAGGACCCGACCTCGCCCGGATTCGTCCCACGAGCCATCTACACCGCCCACGAGGTCCGCGTCGACGGCCAACAGGGCCAGCTGCCCCAGTGGCCGGAACAGGACGAGCGCACCCGTCAGTGGTTCAGCCTCGACGAAGCCCTCGACCGCACCCGCTGGCGCAAGGATATCGCCACGCTGCTTCAACTCTGGGCTCGCGGCATCCCCGCCTAAGAGGCCGTGGGGTCTGGTGCATCGTTATGATTGTTCGTCAGAGGGTGGCGGCACTTGTACATGCATGCATCGGCCCGGCGCCCTGCAGCTGGGCGGGCAAGTCGTCGTCTAGTTGAGGTCGAGGTCAACGTCAAGGGCCGAGGCGTGCACCGAGCTCAGCGACGACGCCAGGCGGTCGGCCGGATCGCTGTCGAGTCGCGCCATCTCAATCTCGGACAGGAGCTGGAGACGACAGAGGGGCAAAAGGGCAGGCGGGCAATTCAGCTTTGAGCTCTCCCGTGCATGCGCCTCTTTCCAGGGCAGGTAGACGGGCAGGCAACCCCCTCGACTCACCTTCTTGATGCCGATGTTGAGCTGGCCCTCCTGGGCCAGGCCGGCGTTGGCCAGCAGCTGCATGCACCGGGCGTGCGCCTGCTCGTCGCCAAACAGCTCCATCTGGCGCAGCACGTGGTCGACGCTCTGCAGCGACGTAATCGACGGCACCGTGATCTCGGCGATGAAGGCGTTGAGCATCTCCATCTCTTGCAGCATCCGCCGGTTCGACGTCGTCGCCAGCACCAGCAGCCGCTTGTCCTTGGGCGGCCGCTTGTTGAGCAGCACCGCCAGCGTCTGCAGCACCGAGTTGGAGAAGCGCGGCCCGATGCGCACCCACTCGATGATCTTTTCGATGTTGTCAATGACGATGATGCTCATCGGCGACTTGTAGGCGTCGAGGAAGACCTTGTTGAGGAAGTTGATCTTCTGCGCGTCGCCCATGCCAATCATGCTCTCGGGCGAGATGAGCTTGATAAAGGGGAAGTCGGACGAGATGGCCACCGTGGCCGCCAGCGCCGTCTTGCCCGAGCCCGGCGGGCCGTGGAGGAGCACCGTGACGAGCGGGGTGCGCGTGCTGGTGCGCACCTGCTCGACGCGCAGGTGGCCGTCGCGCAGGATGGCGTCGACGTGGGGCGCAAAGTGCATGATGCCGTTCTGCACCACCTGCTGCAGCTCCTCCTCGGCCACGCCAAACGCCGGCCGCACCTCTTCGAGCGCGTCGAGGAAGTCGCGGTGCTTGACCTTCATGTTTTCGACGTCGTCCGAGATGCCGGCCATGGTGCCCACCTTGACGTGGCGGTTAAAGGCAAACGAGGTGGCGCTCTTGACCAGGCCCGCGATCTCGGCGCCCGAAAAGTTCTTGGTGAGCGCGGCGAGCTCCTCGATGTTGACGTCGTCGTCCATGACGCCGTTGGTGCGCATCTTGTTGGTCTGGATGTTGATGATCTGGCGGCGGCCGAACTCGTCGGGCAGGCTGATCTCCATGTGGACCTCGAGGCGGCCGGGGCGGAGCAGCGCCTCGTCGATCATGTCGAGGCGGTTGGTCATGCCAATGACGAGAATGTTGTTGAGCTGCTCGACGCCGTCGAGCTTGGCGAGCAGCGTATTGACGACATTGTCGCCGGCCGAGGTGGCGCCCGCGCCGCCCGAGCCACGCTGGCGCACCATGGCGTCGAGCTCGTCGAGGATAATAATGTGCAGGCCGGACTCGTCGCCCTTCTCCTTGGACTCTTTTTCGGCGTCGGCGAAGAGCTTGCGCACGTTTTCCTCGCTGCCGCCGACGTACTTGTCAAACACCTCGGGTCCGTTGACGATCTTGGGCTCGCGGGCGTTGAGCATCTTTCCAATCTGCCTGGCCAGCAGCGTCTTTCCGGTGCCGGGCGGGCCGTAGAGGACGATGCCCTTGACGTGCTGGATGCCGAGCTTCTCGACGAGCGCCGGCGGGAAGATGCGCGAGGCAAAGGCGCGGCGGAAGATGTTGGCAAACTCCTTGTCGAGGCCGCCGACGCCCATGTCCTCGAACTTGAAGTTCTGCTGGAGGATGGCGTTGGGCGGGGGTCGCCTGCCGCTGGCCTTGATCTTGACGCCGCCGTCGGGCGACGACATAAAGTTGACGTCGGTCTGGGCGATGAGGATGCCCTTGTCGGCGCGGCCGGGAGGGGCCGAGTCGGGCACCTTGCCCTTCTGCTGCACCTGGTGGAGCTCGACGACGTTGACGCCCTTGACGGTGGCCTTGAGGTTCATGCCGCGGAACTCGAAGACGAGCAGCTGGCCCACGGTGAAGATGTGGCTGTCAAAGGCGCGGAGGAAGTTTTTGGCCATCTCGTCTGCGTCAAACGACTCGGAGACGACCTCGCCCCGGCGGAGGAAGCCGATCTCGAGGTCGAGGCCGCCCAGGTAGACGCTCTGTCCAAAGACGAAGGGGTCGTAGGGCTCCGCTTGCACCTCGTGGCCCTGCGCGCTGAGTCCGGCCCACTGGCGCTGGAGCATAGCGGTGCCCAGCGTCCGCGGGGCAATCTGTCCCGTCGAGTCTGGCAGGGCGGTGAAGACAAACTGGCCGTCGACCTGGACGTACTGGGTGCTGCCCCACTCCTGAGGGTTGACGATGAGGCAGTTTGTCAGGACGAGCTGCTCGGGGCACTTTACGATGAGGTGACCGCCGCCGCCGCCGCCGCGCGACGAGGGCAGGGGCTTCTCGGAGCCATAACTTGGGGGAGGTTGTGCGGAGGAAGCGAAGCCAGCGCCGCCAAAGCCAGCGCCACCGGATCGGTAGGCGGACTGCGAGGGCGGAGGAGCGCGGCCCGCGCCGCCGAGACCGCCTGCTGTGGCGGCCTGCCGCGCGGCGCTGCCGGGAGTGGTGTAGGCGGAGCGGGCATCGCGGTAAGGGTCGGTGGCGCCGGCGCTGTCGCCGTAAGGGTTGGACCCGACCCTGCCGTAGCCCCTATTGCCGTCGTTGCCGCCGCGCCCTCCGAGGAATCCAGCCATGCCGTGCGTAGAGTTGCGCTGGTGGCGGTCGTTGTCGTGTCCGATGAGCTTGGTCGGCGCGGTTCCGTGATGGACCGTTGTCTAGACGGAGGGAGGCGAGGGCGAGGCGGTTTCGGGCTGGGTGGGCGCAGGAACAAGTGATGGTGGTTAGGGTGGTCGAGTTGCGTTGGCCCGAGGCCGTGGGCTAAGCTCGGCCAGGCCAGGCTGGGCTGGGCTGTGCCTCGGCCCCGCCGGCGGCCCAGAGAGCGAGCTGGCGTGGGCGTCGGGCGTCGGGCGACGCAGGGGCCAGGTCAGGCCAGGCCAGGGCGGCCGTCGGAGGCCAGCCGCTGACGAGGCCTGCTCCACTTTTCCAGTCTGGTGGCTGGGGCCAACAACCAAACGTCGGCTGAGCCGCGTGGAGCCAAGGCAGAGAGAGAGGGGCAAAGGTAGACGTACGCGGCCTCCTTGTCGCTGCAGCCTTCCTTGCCCCCTCCTACCACTCCCTTGCCCCTTTTCACTACTGCCTCGCCCGCCCGCCCTCCTCCTCTCCTTCCGCCTCTCTTATCCCTCACCTCGACACCTCGCTGCGCCACGCCATGATCACCATCGTGACCGAGGGCGATCAGACCTACCCCGTCGATGTCGACGCCAGCATCGAAGTCGAAAACCTAAAGGCGCTCATCGAGGCAGACTCGTCCATCCCCGCCTCCCACCAGCAGCTCTTCCACAACGGAAAGCTGCTCTCAGACGACACAAAGACGCTCTCGTCCTACGGCGTCGGCTCAGACGACCTCGTCCTCCTCAGGGACGCTCGTGCCGCCGCACCGCCAGCCTCCTCGTCTTCTTCCTCTTCGTCTGCCTCAGCGCCGCCTTCAAACGAACACGAGGCGGCCGAGCAGCTCAGGCAGCAGATCCTCTCCGACCCCACCACTATGGCGCAGCTCCGCGCCAGCCGTCCAGAACTCGCCGACGCCGCCTCGTCGGACCCGGCACGCTTCCTCGAGCTCGTCCGCGCCGAGCGCAACAAGATGGCCGAGGTGCACGCCGAACGCCTGCGCGCGGAGGCGCAGCTCGCGGCCGCCGACGAGTTCGACATCGATGCGCAGCGCAGGATCGAGGAGGCCATCCGGCAGGAGCGCGTCATGGAGAACCTCGAGCACGCCATGGAGTACAGCCCCGAGTCGTTTGGCCGCGTCACGATGCTCTACGTCGACTGCAAGGTCAACGGCACCGACGTCAAGGCCTTTGTCGACTCGGGAGCGCAGGCCACCATCATGAGCCCCGAGTGCGCCGAGCGCTGCGGCATCATGCGCCTCCTCGACACGCGCTTCGCCGGCATCGCCCGCGGCGTCGGCACCGCAAAGATCCTCGGCCGCGTCCACAGCGCCCAGATCCAGCTCGGACCCACCCTCTTTCTGCCCTGCTCGTTTACCATCATGGAGGTGAGTCGTCGCCAGCGGGCCGCAGCGGGCCGTGCCACGCATCGCCGAGACGCCTTTTTCCACCTCCATGCTGACCCTTTGGCCCACTCCCCTTTCCCCCTCTTCCTCTTCCTCTTCCTGTGGCTCCCCAGGGCAAGGGCGTCGAGATGCTCTTTGGCCTCGACATGCTCAAGCGGTACCAGGCCACCATCGATCTTGCCCAGAACTCGCTCGTGATCCAGGGCAACAGGATCCGCTTCCTCGACGAGCACGAGCTGCCGCAAGAGGCAAAGATGGAGTACGAGGTCGACGAAAACGGCCAGCCGGTCCCCGCGTCGGCAAAGCCCTCCGGCGGCGGAGCACCTGGGGCGGGGGCGGCGGCAGGAGCTCTGGGAGCCGCCTCGGCCAATGCCAATGCGGCGGCGGCTGATGCGGCGGCCAAGAGCGCATCGTTCCCCGGCGCTGGGCAGAGCATTGCAGGGATCGGAAGCGGGACGGCGGCGTCGTCGAGCGGACAGGCGCAGCCGAGGGCGGCGCCAGAGTCGTACGGCTTCTCGTTCTCGCATCCTCCAGCAGCAGCAGCCGCTTCATCCTCGTCGACTGCTGCTGCCGGTGGCGGCGGCGGCGGCGGCGCCGCCGCCCAATCGCCAGCGACGACGTCGCCGACAGCCGCTGCGAGGACAGCAGCACCGAGGGGTGCGGCAGGTGCCACCGGTGCGGCTGGAGGAGCGAGCCGGTGGCCGGAGGCGTCGATCACGTCGCTCATGGACCTCGGCGCGTCGCGGGTGCAGGCCATCGGGTTCCTGGATGCTGCTGGTGGGAATGTAGAGGTGGCTGCTAGCCTGCTCTTCCAGCAATGACGGCCGCGAACAGAGAGGGCGAGCGGGGGGGCCCGGGAATACCAAGATGTTCGTCAGGATGGACCGGGGTGGTAGCGCCAGAGTGTGGGATGCCTGTTCGGTATGTGCAGATGGGATGTGATGAATGGTGTGTGCGTGTGCGTGTGCGTGCAGACGAGGGATAGAATACACGGTCCAGACAAGACGGAGAGAGGGGGAGGGAAGAGAGGGGCAGAGCTGCGTCTATGGCGTCTTGTCAGACAGATTGGCATCGGTGTCGTTTGCTGCTGCTGCTGTTACTGCTGCTGCTGCTGCTGCTGGGGGGGAGCGGCGCCATCTTCCTGACCGGGGGGTTTGAGGCCTTGACCCGTAATGACGCTGGTTGATACGTAGATGTGGCGGGGGGGCGTGCGGGGCAAGATGAGGAAGAGAAGGGCCGAATCGGATCGGATCGGGTCAGTCAACGGTGCTCACTGCGATGCGCCGGGATAGCGCAGCGCCGTAACAATGCCGAGCGAGAGGGCCAAGTCGCGGGGGGGCCGCAGGGGCCTGCAGGGCGCGGACTCACCTCCAAGCGTTGAGCTTCATCTCCTTGATCTGGCGTTCCTGCTCCTCCTTTGCCTGCTTCCTCAACGCCTCGCCATTCTCGCGCCAGTACTTGAGGTCCTCGGCGTATCCGGCCTGGTACCGTTCCCGCTCCATCTCGTACCACGTCTTGTCCGGTGCCGGACCAGCTCCGGCGGATTTCTACAGAGTCGCGAATCAAAAAGGGTTTTGAAAGGCACGACGTCAGCGTCTTGTACGTACGACGAGCGGTGCACCATCATCGACGGCGGGCGGAAGGCAACTCACGATGCCGCCAAAGAGGCCGCCGAGCTTGCCCAGGCGTTCGTTCTTGGCGCGGATCTCGGCCAGCTCGCGCTCGCGGATCTCGTTGGCCCGCCTGGCGTGCTCGGTGGGGATGTGCTTGCCCTCGTACGCCTTGATCGTGTTGCGCACGTCGTCGATGTTGTAGATGCCGATGGCTGCCGGGGGGAGGGGGGGGGGGGGGGGGGGGGCACGGCCATGTCGCGCGCGGAGGTCCATGGGGTGCGTGCAAGGGTCAGCATCCGTCATCAGACTCGCCTCGCCGGGCCGGGTCGCCCGGTGCAACAGCCTGCCGGCCGCCGACGAACTCACCTTCAAAGAAGGGCACCATGCCGATCAGGTCGCGGTCCGCCTTTTCGCCCTTCCAGGGCTTGATCAGGATGCCGTTTTCGGGCTGCAGCGCAAACGAGTCGGGCTTGGTGTCGAGGACGACGACCTTTTTGCGGTCGCGGTTGAGGTAGTCGAGATCCTTGACCAGCTTGCCGTCGACGCTGCGGCAGCTCTCGCGGAAGAGAGTGTAGGCGATGTAGCGGCGGTCCGGGTCGAGCTTCTCGACGATCGGCGCCGCGGTGAAAGCCGGCTGCGTCGTGAAGAGGACAATCTCGTACCACTGCGAGAGGTAGCCCAGGAAGTAGTCGAGGCCGGGCCGCTTGGCCGTGCGCCAGCCGTGCTCGCGGCTCCACTCGGAGTGCACCAGGAGGTCGTCCATGTCGATGACCAGGGTATAGGGCCGCGAGTAGGGGAAGGGGAGCGGGTCGGGCAGCAGCTGCTCCCACGCCGGCTTGTTGAGGTCCTCGTACATGGACGTCACCCGGAACTTGATGCGCGAGAAGAAGTTGTCGCTGTCCTTGGTCTGCGATCGAGCAGCGCCAAGGGCGTCATCAGATAGGGACGCGGGGAGGCAGACGGGTGTCAGCGGGCTGATCGCCAACGGGAGGCGGCGCCAGGGAATACCCTTGCTTCGAAGCGCGGGTCATGGATGTCTGCTCGCATCACACCGCCAGCTCCTGGTGCATCGTCAAGTCGAGCTGGCAGTGCCAAAGCAAGCAAGCATGCAGCGGCAACGAGGACGCAAATGCCGCGAGAGGCGTCCGCGCCCCGTGGTGCCGCACGCGGTGTTCCATGTTGCATCTCAATACAACCTCGACCTCGCTACCCGTGAGCGAGGGGGGCCTAGAAAGATGCGGGCTGCGGGAGCGACGAGCGAGCGTAGAAGAGGGGGATGTGGGGCCGAAAGGGGTGCCTTATGCTGCGACTCACCTGCTCAACGAAACGCTGCCTTTCCGCCTCGCTGTCCCAGTCGCGGCCCATGTTGGCTGCCGTCGCTCCGAGTCCGATGAGCGCGAGGCCACCAAAGAAGCGGGTGGTCGTCTGGCGCTTCTTCTCGATCGAAGACATCGACCGGGCGCCCTTTGGCCTCGCGCCCGTCTTTCCACCGCCCTTTGCGTCCTTGTCGGACCCGTCCTGCGACTCGATCATCTGCTGGGCGAATGCGCTCTCGGAGGTGTCGATGTCGAAGAGCGAGGAGGATCCGCGCTTGGGAAGCGGGGCCGAAGTCGAAGATGCGTCCGCGGCGGCATCGGCGGTGGTGGCTGAGGGTGCGTCGGAAGCCGAGGCCTGGGAGGCGGCAGCCTGCTGCTCGGAGGGGTCAGCGGGAGCCTTTTTGCCGCTGCCGGACGACGACGACGACGGTGGTGGTGGTGTTGCGTAGCACCTCGCCAATGCGACTGCTGTAGGGAGGGCTGCCGGCAGCGTGCGGCTAGCTACGGGCGTGGCGAGGGGGCTGCGCGGGAGCCTGTGACCGGCCTGCCTGGCCAGAGCGTTGAAGACCATGCCGGGCGTGAGCTGCAGCGGGTGCCTTTACCGCGATTGAGGGTCGAATGTGCTGTGCTATGCTATAGCTGGCGTTGGAGGACGAGAGGCGATGAGTGTTGGTGACCAGATCACACTTGAGGGGGATGTTGGTGCCAAGTGGTGTCTGGGCGATGATGGATGAGCTCAGCGAAGCGGCGAGGGGATGGCGCTCGCGAGAAGAAAGAGCAGCCAGCTGCTGCTGCTGCGGGCTGCTGGACAGCGGTGGGCCGCCAAGCCGGGCCGCACCCGCCAGCCGCCAGCCGCCAGCCGCCTCGAAAATTCCACTTTCTGGCTGGCGGGCTGCCTGGCTTGCACCGCCAGAGTCTCATTCATTTCAAGCGTCTGCCGCCACGTTCGCGTTGTCACTCTTGCCTGCATTGAGACTGACCAGGGTCCGGCTGGCCTGCCATCTTTCTTCCGAGGGCGATCACCTGCGAGTAGGGAAGGCTGCCTTGTCCGGTCCGACCCTCTGTGCCAGGGGCCTTGCCGTCTGGCCGCTCGCCTCCTCTACCACCACTCCTCCTCGCCCCGCTCGCTCCCGTCCGCATCTGTCCAGGATGGCATCTCCTAGACGCTCATCGCCACCACCGCCGCCCACTCCGCCGTCCGCTTCGGCGGCGCCGGGCATGTCCAGCCACGTGCCCCCCTCCTTCGGCCAGCCGGGCATCCGGATCAGCTACCGCCCCAAGCAGCTCCTCCTGGGCTCGACCGCCGCCGCCGCCGCCGCCGCCGCAGCCGCATCCCAACCGCCGTCGCACCTCTGCCCCACGCTCACTGTCAGCGTGCCCCCCGCCTCGATCCACCACATCTTCAACCACCGCCAGTGGCGCGCGGGCATGCTCATGTCTGACGCTCTCGTCTCGGGCGCCTTTGACATTGCCGGCAAGACCGTCCTCGAGCTCGGCGCGGGGACCGGCCTCCCCTCGATCACGGCGGCGCTCCTCGGCACGCCCAAGCTCGTCGTCGCCTCCGACTACGATGAGCCTGCCATCGTCAGCGAGCTCAAGCGCAACGTCCGCGCAAACTCGCCCCAGCAGCCCCACAATGGCTCCGCCATCAAGGTGTGCGGCCACATCTGGGGCAAAAACGTAGACGAGCTCCTCGACTGCCTGCCCACTCCGAGGCCGGCCCTCGGCGGCGGCGCGGCAGGTCTTGTCGGATCCGGCCTGGCAGCCCCCAGGTTCGACGCCATCCTCATGGCCGACTGCCTGTGGGACCCGCTCTCGCACGCCGACCTCCTCAAGACGCTCACCTCGACCCTGGCGAGGACCGCAGATGCCCGCGTCCACGTCATCGCCGGCCTGCACACGGGCAGGGAAAAGATCACTGGCTTCCTTCGGCGTGCGCACCGAGCGGGCCTCGGACTGGCACCCATCGCACCGCCCTCGTCCCAACCCCTCTGGCCGTCGCTCGCGGCATCGACTCCCGTTCCGAACGGTACCAAGGTCGAAGATGATGCCCTCGTCCACTCTGCAGAGAGGATCCTGGAGCTCGAAGTGAGTGGCAACAAACCCGTCGCTTCCACCGAGGAGGATGCGAGCGCATCGGCCGACGTAGAGGTCGAGGAGCATGCAGACGAGCCCCGGCTCACGGGCAACCGGCGGCTGTTCCTGGTCGACGGCTACGGCCCAGAGACCGAGGGCGACGTAAAGATGAGGAACAAGTGGCTCACCGTGTGGAGTCTTCGGTGGACAGACATGGCGTGACGTGACCTGGAGCGTCGGCAAGGCAGCGAGACTGTGTGGGATAGACACGGAGGGCAGCCGGGCGGAACATCGGATCGTGTAAAGGGCTTCTCCGCAACGGGAATAGAGTGTTCCGCTCGCCATCGTGCATCACGGCTTCCCGCTCTGGCGCATCGCTGGCCCTCTTGATCGCGCCGTTCGCAGACTCTGACGAGCCGCCACCTTGCTACCTTTTGCCGTCTCCACCTCAGCAGCGGTCGGCTTCGGGATCTGAACCGGCCATGCCGGCGACCATGTCGACGCTGCTCCTGATGACTGGGCTAGCGGGCCGTCGCTTTGGTGGCAGCCACGCCAGGATGCTGACCGGCTGGGCGAGGCGCTGCGTCTCGACTGGCAGCCGAGCCCGCTCGGCCTTGCCCGCGGCCACTGTCAATGCGCTTCGGCATGCTGGCAGCCGGCATCCGACTCTGAGCCAGGTCGCACGGCAGCCTCGGCCGCACACTCTGGCGCGCTTCAACAGCACCTCGTCGCCGCAAAGCCCAAAGACGCCCGCAAATGCCAAGGTTGAAGATCCGAGCAATGCTCTGGCGCACTACCAGGGACCCTTGGCCGGCACCTTTACGCGGTTGAAGCTGTTTTCGCTGGGATCGCTGGCGCTGGCGGGCACGCTGACGCCCATCCTGCTCCTGGCGCCGGGCGAGGTGTCGATGGCGGGGCGAATCGGCCTGTGCCTGACGGCGCTGTCGACGTCTGGGGTCTCTACGGCGCTGATCGCCTGGATCGGCCAGCCGTACGCTGGACGGATGCAGCTGCTGGCGGGTGACAAGGGGGCCAGCCCCAGGATCCGGATCGAGACGGTGAGCTGGACGCTGCGGCCGCAGGTGACGACGGTTTTCGAGCCTGGCTTCCTGCGCGCCACGTCGCGGCCGTTTGCGACGTGGGAGATTACCAACTCGCCACCACCGCTGGCCCTCGAGGGCTCGGATGCAGATGCGGGGAGCGAGGCGGCGGCGGCGGCGGCGGCGGCGGCGGTGACAAAGGTCGTCTCGGAGACGGTGGATGTCAAGACGGGCAAGGTTGTGGGTCGGTGGGTGGTCAAGTACGATGCGTCGACGCGGACAAAGGCCGGCGATGGGTGGAAGATGGAGGGGCGGTGCGAGGTCGAGGGCAAGCCGTCGCGCTACTTTAACGTGCACGAGGAGCTCCTCGACGACGAGTGGCGAGTGCTGGGATGAGGCGGTGGCGGGGCAGAGGGGCCCACACTGGCTCCTCTTTGGCGGGTGTCCGCTTGGGTGTCGCTTGGCCCTTGGGCCGCTGGCTGGGCCGGGCTTGCTTCGTCGTCATGCGCAGCCATGAAGGGGAAATAAATCAAGCAAGCAAGGTTTGAGGAAGGCTAGCACATCAAATGAAGCAACGGCGCGGCTCGACCGGACAGCAGCTAGCAGCTGGCCTGCCGCCGACGGGGCGCATCCGCCTACGAGCTTGTGCGCACGAACAGGGACCGGACGCAAAGGCCCAAGCAAAGTCAGCTAGGTTGCGGAGGCGGCGGAAGCGACCGTGGGTGCGCGTGGTGCGCTTGCTTGGTCGGTCGGCCGCGGCGCGCGCCGAGGCTGGGCCTTTCCGCCTGGGAGCGGATGCGCGGCCGGCCAGCAGAGGAGACGCACAGCTGCGCACACACCCGTCGATCTCATCCGCGCCCTCTTCACGGACGGACGGCCAGACGCGACCGGGGTGGAAAGCCCTCGCCATCCAGCCTGCCAGCATCCTCCTCCGCCCGCCACTCTTGACGTCGCAAACCGTGGCGACAGCGACCGGCTGCCACGACAGCGGCACTGCGCCTGGCACCGCTTCACCTCGCCCCGCCCCGCTCCGCTCCCATCCTCTCTTCTTGACCACCCTCTCCGTCTCTGTGTGAGCGCGTACCGCTGTCGTCTCGCAATGCACACCTCATCCCATCCCGGGCCGGCAGCGGTGCAGGCCGACTTGCCGTGTCTGCACCGCGGCGACGGCGACACGTCCCTCCTCCTCACCGACCTCCTCCTCTCTCCAGCTTGGAGCACCTCGCTGCCTTCCAGCGCCCCCTCTGCGCCCCGCGACGACTCGCGTTTCCATGCGTTCGCTACCTCCTCCTCCTCGGCCCTCGATAGCCACCGCCATGACCTCTTCGACGCCGCCTTCAAGCCGGCTCGACGCGCCCTCCTACCGGAGTCCGATACCTTCGATCCGCAGCCGTCGTCGTGCATCAATCCCCAGCTGCTCTTCGACGACCTCGACGCGGCCTCGGACGACAGCCTCGACCGCATCCTTGCCAGGTCGCCCTCGCCCCTCCTCCTTCCCAGCCCCGTCGCCGCTCCGCCTCGGCCGCCGGCTCTCGTCCTCGATCCGCGCGCCGAGCCGCTTGACGACCTCGTCAGCTCGACCACCGAGTCGACAGACACAGAAGAGGATTCCACCAGTCTCGACAGCTCAGACTCGTTCGGTTCCAGTGACGACGACTCGACCGAGCTCGAGCTCGAGCGCGTCGAGCCATCCAGCGAGGTTATCGACAAAAAGGTCCAACGCATCCGCCGCTCGTTTCCGAGCCAATGGCGGCTCGAACGCCGGCGCAGCGAGCTGTGCGGGCCTCCTATCCCCCTCTCGCCCAGTCCCCCTTCCTCAATCTCAATCTCGATGGGCTCCTGCCGGACGCGGACGGCGACTCCCGTCGACCTGCCCTGGTCTTACGACTTTGGCCACGACCCCTTCCCAGAGCTCGAGGCAAGCTGCATCTCCCTCGTCGACGACAACGCGCCGGCGAAAGCTGGATCGCGTGGCCACGAGTTTGTCGTCGAACTCTCGCCCTTCCAAGGCGTCCGACGCTATTATGTTGACCTCTCGCCGCTGTTTCCGGCCAAAAAGGGCAGCGCAGATCACCACGGCGACGAGGAGAGCGACGAGACTGACGAGAGCGAGAGCGAGGACGAGGACGAAGATTGGGACATGGAGCTAGAGCCCTGCGTCGAAGTCAAGCCGTTCAACTGGCGGACCTGCAAGAAGGACGACGACTGGGTACCCTCGAGCCGTGGGGAAGAGACGCTCAGCTGCGAGACCACCGCTTCCGACGACAGCGAAGGCGACGAAATGAGCGGCGGCACCGAATGCATCGTCATTCCGGACGACGACGACGACGACGATGGCGACTATGCCAAGCAGCGCGACAGCGACAGGAGCTACCATGACGGACACGCCCCAAGCCCCGTGCTCCGGCCGAGGCGAAGCACACGCTCGGCCTCCCGTGTCAATCAAGCGCCCGGACATCACCGTGGCCACCCGAGTGCCTCCGAGACGAGACTCACTCCTGTCACGGCAAGGCAGCCTGCATCCGACACTGCCGACGCCGAACGCGGATGTCGGTCGCAGACTGCGCTCAGCGGCGCCTTTCAAGAGCGCCTCACGGCCTCAGACGTCCGGGGTCAAAGACAAGGGCCAGCCGACTCACCCAGAAGCGACGAGTCCACCGACGGCAACGGGCGTCCGGCCGAGGGACACCGCGAGCAAGGAGGCGGGATGCCTGGAGGCCGGGGCAAAGCCAGGAGGCCAGCACCACCGCAGTCGAGCTCGGACGCAGAGGTCCAACCGGTGCGCAAGCGTCCCAGGCTCGCCTCGCAGCCAAGAAAGGCCCGGATGACCATCGCAGACGACGAGGAGTCGGCTGATGACGCCGCGGGTGGGCTGGGAGACGACGAAGACGAGGCCGAGGAACAGCCGGTCCGCGTCCGCGTCCGCTCGGGTCGGTCGGATCGGCGCAATGCCCGCGGTCGCCGTCCGGCTTCGACGACGACGACGGCCACCGCCACGACCACTGCCACGGCCACCGCAGCCTCGTCAGACGACGATGTCATCTGCACCGGAATGCGCCTGTGGACTGTACCATCGGCAGGCGCGAGTCCGCGCGGCGACAAGCAGCGCCGCACACCTCCGTCTGGACGGTCCGCGGACAAGCCTGCCGCTGGGTCCAACAAGAAGACGGACTGGAAGAAGTTCGACAAGGCGCTGGACCGCGCCCTCGCCGACGCCGGTGTCGAGCTGTAGGGAACGATGACGAGCGACGCTGCCCGTGTCGATGTGATGGGTTCGAGGAGAATTGCATTGCCGCTTCAAATGAATTTCGTGTGGGGAGCTTGCAGGTAGCTGCAGCATCCTTTACCAAGCGGGGATGCCGGCTGTCGGTGTGCGAGGCATGGTCTAGCTGAGGCTCTTTCCCATGCTGCAAGCAAAAGGACGGGGTGGAGGTGGCGGAACGGGGGGTGCGTCAGCGTCAGCGAGCAAGAAAGAGAAAGGCAACGCTCCGAACAAACGACTGAGCCCAAGGATGGTCAGGTCAGCCATGCGGCGCTGACTCGACTCACAACTTGCGCTTGGTAAAAGCGAGCCACCACTTGGAGGGTACGCCGTCGATGTAGACTTTGTCGACGAGGCGGAGCGCCGTCTCCTGCCGCGCCTGGGTGAGGTAGGAGCGGAGTGCGTCTGCGTCTGCGCGATTCGCGGGCGCGGCGTAGAGGCTGTTCATGGGAAAGTTGGCGTCGCCGGGCAGCGCAAAGGCGTCGACGGCGTACGTCGAGAGCTGCTTGTGCGCCTCGTTCTGCGTCATGGGGATGCGTGCGCTCGAGATCTTGGTGAGGCAGTCGGAGATGAAGAGGATCAGGTAGATGAGCGTCTGTTGGGTGGTCAAGCGGCAGGCGAGAGCCGTGAGCGACATGGGCAGGCGAGGATATCGTAGATTCGGCGAGGTCAGCATGGGCTGCGGGATGCTTGGGCCCAAGACAGAGTGGACAAGGGCCGGCGGGGGATGGGTCGATCGGCAGACGTCTGGGGGCTCACACGATCGGCAGGGCCCTTGATTTCAAAGTTGCGGAAGAGCGAGTTGGCACGAAAGAGGTCGATGGACTCGTCGACGATGTCCATCTGCGACGGGTCGACGGGCGGCGGCGCGGGACCGCGGATCTTGCTGCGGATGGGGAGGAGCGCCATCGATCCGATCTGACGCGCCTCCGGGTCGTCGTTGTACGCCGAGTGGTAGGCCTGCCAGGACAGGGAGGGGCAGGGGGGCGACGAGACGGCCGCCGTTGGCAGGGTGGAGAGCCACGAAGGGAGTGAGCGCCTGGCTTTCGACGGCTCTCTGAGGGCAGCAGCGGCGGCGGAAGTGGGGACGTACAGGCATGGTGGTGGCAGTGGCAGTGGCTGTGGCTTTGTTGGAAGGAGACGAGGTGGCTCGCCAGGAGGAGGACGGGAGTTGAGGGAGGATGATGATGTTGATGGACGAGGTATGGCGAGAGGGGGAGGGCGGCAACGCGGCGACCTCGGCCATCGGCCATCATCGGACCGCTCGAGCCATCACCATCCACCCACCCAAGCCAAACCAGCGAGCGGCCCCCCCGCCTCCTCCAACTCCACACGCGCCCGGATCCGAAGATGCCAACCAACCGGCGGCGGCGGTGGTCGACGTCGACGCTTTGCGCCCGCCCCCTCGTTGCCTTGTTGCCTTCACCCACCTCGACCTCTCCCGCCCCTCCTCTCATCCCTCACCACCGTCCTCGTCCCGCCTACCCGCTCTCCTCTCCGCCCACACGCGAAAGAAGACAACGCGATGGCCATCGAACCGACCTCGGACCCGCTCTCCATCACCTCGGAGCTGCACATCGCCATCCCCTCTCCCGCCGACCGACCACTGCCAGCTTCGTCCGACAACGCCGCGCAAACCCTCTCGCCCTCCACCAGATTCGAGACGCCACTCAAAGTCGCCTCCTCCGACACTTCTCAAAGGGCGGCACACATGGCCGCCCTGGCGGATGCCATGGATGCATCCCGCTCCCAGCTCAATGCACACCTCACCGCTTGGAAGGACTGGATCGGAAAGGAAATCGACTCGACTTCTGGGCTCAAACCTGAGGGTGGCGTCGCCGCCTCCGTACGGAGACGAGAGGGCGGTGATGACGATGACGATGAGGATGAGGACGATGAAGATGAGGAAGCGGACGAAGACGACGACTAGGCCCGCATCAAGACCCAGCGCCGATCCCTTGGGCCTTGCCCGGCGCGCGCCTTTGCACGCATGCTTAGAGCTGCTGCGTCTCCGCTCCATGCAAATACTGCCTCTCAGGCCCGTTTCGACGGTCGGCAGATCGCTGCTGGACTCGACTCGACTCGACCAAGAACCGACGGGAACGGCTTGCGGCTTGCGCCTCGACATTGCAACAGACTTGGGACCGCTCTGGGCGCGCGACCATCGGGACGTCATCCGCACGCCCACACGGGCCGCTAGTCCTCCTCCTCCCCGGCGTCCATGTACTCCTCAAGGTCCGAGGGCACATCGTCGACCTCGGAATCCGACGCCTCCTGTGCCCGCGGGGCCGCGCCACCCGCCTCCCTCGCACCAGTAGCAGCCTCCTTGGCCGCCGCCGCAGCCTCGTGCTCGTGGTGCGGGTCGTAGCCCGGATCAAAGTTCTCCTTCTCCACCTGCCAGTAGACCTTTTCGAGGATGGCGTGCCAGCTCCTCTTGTTGCGGAACCACGACGGCAGCCGCGCCTCGAGGATGCGCTCCAGCTTGGCCTCGAGCACGTCGCCCGGCCAGTTCCACTGCCCGAAGCCCAGCGCAGCCCAGTTGATCAGGCTCTGCTTGGGCGCGGCCTGGTAGCGCAGCCTGCAGAGCGTCGCAGGTGCGGGTCGGGGGGAAGCAGCGAAGGGAAAGAGAGAAAGACGAACACACGACGGTCGGGGATCAGCAAGCAAGCTTTTGACCGCCTCTCTCGATCGATCGACCACCTGTAGACGGTATCAGCGCCCTCCTTTCCCGGCTGGCTGCAACTCGACTACCCACCTCTGCAAGAGAATCAAATCGTCGACCGCGGGCTCCCAGCCATCGGGTTCCATGGCCGGGGCGCCTTGGAGGCCGTTGGCCCTCCACTCGTCCTCGACCGAGGGGGGCTGCGCAGCCACGTCTTCCTCGTCGTCGTCGATGACATAGTTGATCCCGACGGCGTCCCTCCGCTCGCGGTGCGCCTTGCGGTTGTACTCTCTGCGCGCCAGCACGACGGCCTGGTCGCGAGGCACGCCCTGCGCCTCGAGCTCGCGGGCGCGCGCCTCGGCTTCGCGCGTGAGCGGGTTGAGGCCGCGCATGCAGTGCCACATCGCGGCGTAGGCGCGCGGGTGGCGCCGGTCGCCCAGCTGGCGCGCGATGTCGGTCCAGATGAGCAGCGTCCGCGGCCGATCCCGCTGGAAGTCGGCGACGGCCTGGCGCAGTTTCGCCTTTTCGCGGTCCGACCAGGGGCCCAGGTTGGCGCGGTACTGGGCGTCCTCGAGGACGAACCACTTGTGGCGCACGCTGACGGGGACGCGGCCCACGCGCTCGCCGATGGCGTTGAAGTCGTGTCCGAGCTCCTGGAACGACAGCTTGAGCTCCTCGAGCTCGGCCAGCGTCCAGTAGCCCTTGCGGTAGTAGGGGTGCAGGAACGTCTTGACGTGGGTGCGCACCGACGTGTTGGCCCGGTCGACGAGCGCCGCCGCGCACTCCTGGAAAAAGACGCGGTGCTCGCGCACCATGCCGGTCCTCTTGGCGTCGAAGACCATGTCGAGCAAGACGTCGTGGGACATGTTGTTGCGCTGCGTGTCGTGGACAGGGAGGGAGCGCTGCTGATCAGCGGCTTCCTCGTCCGCCTCTGCCCCCCCCCCCCCCCCTCCCTCCTGGCTGCCCGCACCACTCACCTTTTTGTACGTCGAGACGAACTCGACCAGCGTCTGGTGTTCCTGTCGCGTAAACTGGCCGCGCTTAAACTCGAGTCCGATGTCGTCCGTCAGCCAGCCTAGCTGCTGCCGCGAGAAGCAGCGGTGGACGAGGATGTGGCTCTTGCTCTGCGTCCTGGCCCAGGCCGCCAGCGCCTTCCTCTGCGTCTCGAGCTCGGCGAGCTCGCGGTCGGTCTTGGGCTTGGCCTGTCGGGGCGCTCTCCAGGTCGCCTGCTGGTATCGCTCCTTGGCACTGAGTTCCTTGGCCTTGGCCGTACCGCTGCTGCCCCTCCTCTGCCGTTTTCTGGCCCCGCCGGATGCTTCGTCTTCTGGCTGGCTGTCCTTGCGACGGGCAACGTCCGCTTCTGACCCCGTTGGCATGGTCACTGCTGGCTCAACGGCTGCAGCAGTCGCCCTGCGCTCGAGACGTCGCCCGTTGGTCTTGTCGACTGTGTGCTTCGTCTTCCCCTTGGCCCTTTTCCCGTCCTTGTCTTTGCTCGCCTTTTTGGCCTTCTTCGTTGATGTTCTTGTCCTTTTGCTGCTGGTCCGGGTGCTTTCGCCCTCTTCCTGCCGTCCCGAGTCGGCTGCTTGGTCGCGGTCGCCGGTCTGGTCGTCTTGCGACGGGGCGAGCCCCATGGCCTCTTCCTCGGCAGTGATCTCGTCGTCGAGGGTGGGGATGCCGTCCCGGTGCCTGCTCCTCCTCCTTGTGGGCGTCGTCGGAACGGGCGGCTCGTGGGATTCGGCATCTCGATCGCCTTGTGCGGCGTCCCGCTTCCTCTTCTTGTGCTTCGCCTTTGACGCTGACGGTGTGGCCTTGTCCTTGTGTTTTCCCACCTGGGCGGCGTCGGTGTTTGCTCGCTTACTGTGTTTGTGCGCCTTGTCCGCAGGCTGGTGCGGTGCCTGTACATCGCTGCTGACGAGGCCGTTGGGTGTGGCGGCGTGGTGTCTCTGTGCCTTGCGGTGCTTGTTTGCGTGTTCGCTGGAGCGCTGCGACTCGGTGCTGGCGAGATGGTGGTGGTGGTGGTCGTCGTCGTGGCGGTGGCGCTCGGAAGCCTTGGGACTGGACGACGCCGGTGGTTGTGGCATGATGCTCATCCTCCGACACCTGAGCCGCGCCAAGCGCGACAGAGCCTAGGTGGGACGGAGTGAGGGGTGGCCTAGAAGGTGGGTTGGATGAAGAAAGGTGAAGGAGGGGAAGGGCAGGGCAGGGCAGGGGTGGCCACCCAAAAAAGACGCCGGCCGGCAGGAGGATCTAGGGTCTCTCGCTAGCCTAGCCTTGATTGCTTTGAGCCAGGCTGGCTGGCCAGGTTGGTCCGGCCGACTTCCGGGCTTTTGAATTTTCGAGTTGCAGCGGCAGGGCGGTTGGCCCCGGCGCCTTAGCTTGGCCGCCCTCGGCGGAGCAGGGAGCTGCACGCCTGACGCAGGCCCTGCCTGCACCCCGGGCAGCAAGCAAGGAAGCCAGGCCAGGCAGCGTAGCGGCACGGCAGGCAAGCAGGGCAGGCAGGCAGGCAGGCAGGCAGGCAAGCAGGCAAGCAGGCAAGCAGGCAAGCAGGCAAGCAGGCAAGCAGGCAATCGGGCAGGCCTCTGAGCCGGCCAGGGACACACACACACACATGCCTGGCCAGACGAGCAGACGCCCCCCGACGCGGTCCCCCGACCCTGCCTGCCCGCCTGCCCGCCTGCCCGTCTGGCCAAAGTGCCAGCCAAAGCCCTCGCTCACCACTTCTCACTAGTCTCTCGACCCTCGACTGTCATTCTCTCTCCCGTCCTCCTACACACTCACGCCCGACTGCCACCACCGTCCCCATCTTGCACGTTACAGCCGTACCCACCCTCCTCGCCTCTTTCTTCACTCTTTCCGCACCTCGGCCTGCGCCTCTGCCCCTTTCAAGCATCCACCAAACGCCGCCGCCGCCGCCGCGCAACATCCTCCATCGGCGCTCGAGCCCCGCTGCCCACAACCACCGCCTCGGCCAGCGGTCATCAACCGGCGCACTCTTCACCAACTTGTCAACCCCTTGCCAGCATCGACAGCCGCTTTGCTCCCGCTTCTTTCTGCTCGACGCATCCACCCTGCCCAGCGCACCTGCAGCGCCCCGCGCCACACACGGCCTCGGCCCATCCAAGCTCAAGCCACTGCCTCATCCTTGAGCCAATCCGCTGCAACCCCCCTATTCGACGACGACGCCCTCTGCTCGACGCACGCAGCCTCGCCCACACCCTCGCCCGCGCCCTCGCCCACGCTCTCGCCCACGCCCCTCGCCATGGCAGACACGGCGGCATCATCGCCACAGGCCTCGCTGCCCGACTCGCCGTCCCGCTCCCCGTCGCCCTACCTTGCTACCGACCAGCCCGCGTCGGCGGCAGCCCCATCGCGCCCAGTCTCGCTCCCTGCACCAGCCGCGCCGCACAGGTCCATCTCCGACCGCAGCATGACCGACGACGCAGACGCAGACGCAGCCTCGTCCACCCTCAGCTCGTCCCACCAGTCCGACCACCAACCGCCGCCACCCGCCTCCCCCTCCAACACGTCCCAATCCGACGATGGACAGGACTTTGCAGACCTTGCTTCGTCATCCTTCAACCTCGACGACAAGGACCTCGGCACACGCCAGTCGATCCTGCTCAACGCCACGTCCGGGGCCAGGCTCTCGAGGCGCGGCACCCTCATACCGGCCTCGACCTCGTCACCACCACCGTCGGATACGTCCAGCCTGATGGGCGTCGACGCCGCCTCGGCCACCAGCCTGCCGCACGAGATCCTGGTCCACATCTTCCGCTATGTCGCAGCCTTCCCTCCGGACCTGCTCGCCTGCCTCCAGGTCTGCAAGGCATGGTGCATATGCGGCGTCGAGCTCCTCTGGCACCGGCCCAGCTTCTACAAGATCTCCTCCCTCTTCAAGCTGATCGCCGTCATCCGCAAGCCCGACCAGCTCTTCCCCTATGCCGACTTTGTCCGCCGCCTCAACTTTACCATCCTGGCCTCGCAGCTCGAGGACAAGCTCTTTGTCCGCATGAGCGCCTGCAGCAGGCTCGAGCGGCTGACGCTGGCAGGGTGCTGCCACATCCAGGACGACACGCTCATCACCGTCTTTCAAAACACAAAGCAGCTCGTCGCCCTCGACCTGACCGACGTCGCCAACCTCACCGACAGCACGCTGCAGACCCTGGCACGCAACTGCCCACGCCTCCAGGGCATCAACCTGACCGGGTGCAAGAAGATCACCTCTGACGGCGTCGTGGCGCTCGCAAAGAGCTGCAAGCTGCTCCGCAGGGTCAAGCTTTGCGGCTGCGAAAACATTGGCGACGAGGCCCTCATCGCGCTGGCCGACCACTGCCCCGTGCTGCTCGAGGTCGACATGATCAACTGCCCCAACATCACCGACCGCTCCGTCCGCGAGATCTGGAAAAAGAGCTTCCACATGCGCGAGCTCCGCCTTGCCCACTGCGGCGACCTCACCGACGACGCCTTTCCCAGCGCGCGCGGCGGCAAGGGCGTGCCTATGCTCGGCACGAACCAGAACCTCGCCCTGCGAGCCAGCATCGCCTCGGCCGGATACCACGCCAGCGAATCGGCCCCGGCCAGCCGCGGCTCTTCGCCGGCCCGCTTCGCCGGCGACGGCGATGCCGACAACGACCCCGCGCGCTTCGCCGCCGCATCCTCGGCCAGCCTGTCGTCGCCCATCCCCTCGCAGCGCCTCTTTGACCACCTCCGCATCCTCGATCTGACCAGCTGCAACTCGATCACCGACGACACCGTCGAGGGCATCGTTGCCAACGTGCCCAGGATCAAGAACCTCATCCTCGCCAAGTGCACCCGGCTCACAGACGAGTCTGTCTACAGCATCAGCAGGCTCGGCAAAAATCTCCACTATCTCCATCTCGGCCACGTGTCGAAGTGAGTGTCGACGATGTCTTCGTATTCCGGTGCTGGTCTCGACGGACTCGGCGCACCGGCTCTGACCCGTTTCCGCGTCGTTCGACTGGCTCACCTTTTACTTCCTTGTCTGTCGACAGCATCACCGATCGAGCCGTCACCCACCTGGCCAGGTCCTGCACTCGTCTGCGGTACATCGACCTCGCGTGCTGCCCGCACCTTACGGATCTCAGCGTCTTTGAGCTGGCTGCCAACCTACCAAAGCTCCGGCGCATCGGTCTGGTCAAGGTGAGTTGGAGCGAGCCCTCTTCCGATCGCTCGCCGGTTGCTGCCTCTGTATCGGTGGTTCCAGCAGGAGTTGACCTGACCTTTGGCCCTCGCCTTGCCTGATTGCCGCTCTGCCCGCTACGTGCAGGTGGTCAACCTCACCGACCAGGCCATCTACAGCCTCGTCGATCGGCACACGAGCCTCGAGCGCATCCACCTCTCCTACTGCGAGAACGTCAGCGTGCCGGCCATCTTCTGGCTGCTGCAGCGCCTCAACCGGCTGACGCACCTCAGCTTGACTGGGGTGCCTGCCTTCCGCCGTCAGGAGCTCCAGGCCATGTGCCGGCCCCCGCCCAAGGACTTTAATGAGCATCAACGCCAGGCATTCTGCGTCTTCTCTGGCAAGGGCGTCAACGAGCTCCGTCGGTACCTGCAAAGGGTCTATAGCGACGAGCAGATGGCGGCGCAGTTCGGCCCCCTGGACTCCGACATCCGGCGTGCGTTTACGGCCATGGTCGAGGAGGACGGCCTCCGCTTCGGCTCCCCGACGCTCCTGCACCGCTCTCGAGCCGCCAGCGACGTCCCCGCCCGGTCGACTGGCGCGGATCCGCACGCCGCCGGCAACGGGACAGCTGCGCGGCCAGGAGGCACTGCCATCGCGCACCTCTCCCCGGCCGACCAGCTCTACTACCAGCAGCAGATGCAGATCGCCCGTTACACAAACGCCCGACGTGTCGCAGCCGGTGCCGGCGCCGACACCCAGGCCCACGCGCAGGCGCAGATGCTGACGCCCCATCAGCACCAGCTGCAGACCCAGCATCAAACCCAGGATCAGCATCGGCAACAAATTCGGCAAGCACTCGCACAGTACAGGGATGGACAGCGGCCCGAGCGGGATCCGCGCGTCGTCGCGGCGCTTGCCGAGGCGCGCAGGGAAGCGCAAGAGCGGATGGCCGCGGGGCTGCTGCCCCAGAGGCTGGTGGACCTGCACGCCCGGCTCGCCGATCCCGATCGCCGCCACGGCCACCAAACAGCCTATGGGCCTGGGCATGCACGAGAGCATGGTCGCGGTTCGCCGGGCCCAGACCAGGGCCAGGACCAGGGCCAAGCAGTAGGCGCAGAGGCCGCCGCCGTCGAACCGATGGCGGAGGCGCAGGCGGTGGCGGAGCAACCTGCAGAGCCCGTCTTTCCACAGACCCAGGTCCTGGCGGGCGTCGCGACCTCGACTGATCCGATCGACGACGACAACGACGACAACGACAACGGCAGTGCCGCGAACGCCTCGTGGTCGCGGTCAACGGCGGGTGGGATGCAGCAGGGCTAGATCGGGCCCGTCGCTGTCGCTCGTCCCTCGGCACGCATCCGCTCGCTTCCCATCTCATCTCGAGTAGCATACCACCGGTCCAACCCCGCACTCGCACTCGCTCCCCTTTCTGACAAACCACACGCAAGGATTGTAGCATCAATGCACCTTTGGCATCCCCGCGACGACGACGTACGCTGCCACCGATCGGGGGTCCGGAGCGGAGCGGAGGAGAAAGGTTCCTGCCCCGCTCCGCTCCGCCCCGGGCCATCCTGACCCCATCCTGTTCTCCGTGTCGCATGTCGCTGGATTCGCCAGGTTCCCCTATCCCTTCCCTATCCCGATCACTCGATTGTCACCTCTCCCGTTTCACTAGCATGCAAGCATCGCCCCCCTCCCTGTCCCGTCGCTATGGAGCAGCATTCGCCCTCGAATCGGGTCCAGCACTCGCCTCTCTGGCGAACGACCTCTCGCACCTCGGATCTTGTCGACTGGGTGTACGACTTCGTTGTCGTCGTCTCGAAAAGACCGCCTAGTGGCCGTGGTCGTGGTCGTGGCAGTAAGCGTGGCGGTGGTGGTGGTGTCCAGCACCACAATACCGCCACACCCCACACAGACACGAACACGAAATGGGGACAACGTCGAATTCGACGAGCGGCGAGACACCCAATGCCCCATCAGGATGTCGACATGGCACGGGCCACGTTCTGCGCCTCTTGCATGCGCTGCTCGGCGAGGGTAGCCTGCTCGACGAGGTCCTCAATCTCGCTCCGCCGCAGCGCATTGCGCCGCTCAAACCCGCCAAGAAGCAGACGCACACTCTCAATCGAAGCTAGCACCACGGCCGGGTCGAAATCGGGTTCGTCGATCGGCCCCACCACCACCCGCCGCCGCCGCCGCCGCCGCCGTAGCTCGGTGTGCGCCCGGCCTGCCCGCGTTCGATGCAGCGGGATCGAGGCCTCCCGCCGTCGCCGCTGCCGCTTCGGCCTCCTCGGCCGCGGCTTCCTCGGCGGCATCGAAAAAGTCGGCCGGACCCAGGGACACGTCGAAGCCCGCTTTGGCGGGACTGGCGAGCGGCGAGTGCATCCGTGCGACGGTGGGGATCACGACGTCGTCGTTGTTGGTCGCCGCTGGCGGCCTGGCGCCGGCGCCACTCCCGCTCCCGCTGCCGCTCCCGGCGTGCTTGTGCTTGAGCGGCGTCCGGGACGATGACGGATCCGGGGGTGCAAACGGGTTGCCGCCCTGCTGCTGCAGCGCCTGGCTGCCGAGGCGCGCCGCAAAGGCCGGCGGCCTCGACTTGGCCAGCGGGCTGGCGCTGGCGTTGTCAAAGACGCGGGCGATGGCGGATGCGCCGCCAAACGGGTCCTTGACGTCCTTTTCCGGGCTGCGCGACGGCAGCCCGCCATGGGGCACCGCGGGCAGCGACGAGACGCCCACGCCGGCCGCCACGACGCCCTGCCAGTCGTCGTCGCCGTAGGTGTGGGCGAGAAAGTCGGACATGATCTTGAGCCGGCGCCGCAGGTTCTCGACCTCGAGCGTCTTGTCCTCGTTGTCGCGCTGCAGGCCCTTGAGGATCATCTCCTGGCTGAGGAATTCGCGCTCCACCTTGATGGCCGACAGCCTCGTCAGTCCCTTGTCGGACCGCTGTTGCCGTGCAGGGACGACGGTGCCGGGGGCCGCAGGGGGCAGGAAGAGGTTCGCGCCAAGCCAGGCCAAGCCGGTGCGTCAGTGCTGCGGTCGCGCGCGCTCGTGGGGATCGATGCGGGCGTGCGCATCCGCGACTGCTCACCTCTCGTGCGGCCTTGGCCTTATCCCTCTCGTTTGCCAGCTCGCGCTCGAGCTCCCTGTTGCGCTTGTCGAGGTCGAGGATGCGTTCGTTTTGCATCTGGACGGTGTCGAGGAGCTGTCCGACCTCTTTCCACACGGCCTCGTCCTCGTCCTCGTCCTCACCGTCTTTGTCGTGTTCCGTCTTGTCTGCATCGCCCTTGCCACGGTGCTCGGCCTCGGCCTCGATCACGGGTGGATCCCGTTGGAGCTGAGACGAGATACGACGGCCTGTTTTGGAGGACGAGGCGGCGGCGGCGGCGGTGGCCGGTGCGGTGAAGGCTGAGGGCAGCGGCGGCGGCGGTGCCTCGCCAGGAGGTAGGACCGAGCTGCGTCGATGGATGCGCCTGAGGAGCGCCTTTGTCGGCGTCACGGGACCCGTCGACTTGTCCATGGCGGGTCGTCGGCTGCTGCAGTGACTGCTGGAAGAGAAGGCCGGGAAGGTGGGTCTGATCCGCAAAAGAAGTGGTGGTAGTGATGAAGGTGGGAGCAGACAGATCAACAAGCTTACAAGGCCTGGCAACGCGTAACTCTCCGGGGCGAGGTGGGTCCGTCGTGGACCCTAGGTGTTGCTTTGGCCCGTGCGTCCTGGGCCACCTGGCCTGCCTTAGCTTGCACTTTGAGCTCCCTATTGCACCAGGCTACGTTGAGAGGCATGCAGTCCCTGTTGGATCCGGTTGCCGAGCACGTTGGGAGCTATGTACAAGACGGGCCGGCCGAACTGGCCATGGCTGCGGTGCAAGGTGCAGCAATGGCCACGAGCAGTGGGCTGTGGGCCACCAACCTCGACGGCATCGGGCCGACGCGCCTCGCTGGAAGCCATCGGGTCTGCCGCCGCGGATCAACCGGCGAGGGTCGTCATGCGCGCTTCTTTGCGGGGTCGCTGGGTCCCTACCGTACCTCTCTCTATCGCCTTGCAGCGTCCGAGGCACGTTGCGAGACCAGAAGAAAGCGTCTGCTGGATGCGGCAAAAGCGTGTATGCCGCCACCAAGCGCTGGCCGCAGAGACGGATCCTGGTACCGCCAGCTTTCGTTGAGCCAGAGCAGCGGCGCCCGCAAAGGTATGCATTGGAAACAGGCCGAGGTGGGCCCGCGCTGCGCGCGCTGCGGTGTGTTGGCAGCGCACCTCACGCACGCACCCACGCACCCACGCACGCACGCACCTCACACAGTTAGATACATACGCGTACGTACGTGGCATGAAAGCATGGTGGCGGAACGCGACATCCGACGTGCTGGCTGCCCGGCCTGCTGGGCTGGGGCGCGCCAGAAGGGCCGCGGCGGGCATGGCCATGGTTGGCCGATCCGTTTGCGAAAAATTGGTTGGTGCAGATGCAGGTGGAAGCAGACGCAGAAGCAGCAGCAGCAGCAGAGGCCGGTACAGGCTGGCACTGCCTGCCTTGCCTGCCTGCCCGCTGGGTTGGCCGCCCGCCTTTGGTCAAGGCGCTGCCTCTGCCGTTGCGCCCTTTTGTTCTTCTCCTTCTCCTCCACCCGACCCGCTGCGCTTTCGCCTCCTCACCCACCCACCGCCATCACCACCGCCCGCGCCACCACCACCACCAGTGCCATCGCCATCACCACCACCACCACCACCTTTGCCACCACTACCGCCTCCGCCTTCTTCATTCATCGCAGAGCGACCCAGCCCGGCGCCCTCCTTACCTCCTCTGCGCCAATCGACCTCGCTGGCTCTCCACCTTGGATCTTCGTCGCCATCTTCGACCAGCCCTTGCGTCTGAGCACCGCTGCAGCCACCCTTCCGCTTTCTTGGCACCGCAGTGCGCCCTCATCGCTGGCGCCTCTCGTCTCCCGCCTCCCTCTTGGCAACCATTCTTGCCCCGTCTCCTGCCATCCCGTCGCAGCTCATCTCTTCGCGTCGCCGCCTGCATACACCTGGAATAGACCTGCACTCCATCGTCCGCGCCCTCTTACGGATCCTCGCCACCCTCCCCCCATCCACAGGCCATACACAGGCCATACACAGGCCATACACCGGCGGTCTCGGACTCTTCCAGCCTATCCGATAGACACCTTGGCATCCCTGCAACACCACCACCGACACCCTCGCTCAGCACGCTCCGCTCTTCGACGATGCAACAATGACGGCCGACAGCGTGCACCACCCGCCAAGCTCGAGCTTCGCCCCATCGTCGTCCTCGCAAGCCTCCGTGTCCTCGGCCTCGTCGTCGACCTCTGCTGCTTCCTCGCCTTCTGCCTCGGCAGCCGCCGAACCGCACGCACTCACAACTGCCACCGCCGTCGGCGCCTCCTCGTCGTCCAGTATGGCAGCCGCAGCCGCCGCCGCGGCAGCAGCAGCATCACCCACCCCCTCAGCGTCGACCTCGCGCCCGCCGTCCAGACCACCATCTCGGCGAAGCATTAAAGGTAGCCACAGCCGCACGGTCAGCGCAGCCTCGCGGGCAGGCCCGCCCCCTAAACATCGCAAGGTGCTGCCTTATCTCTTTGACGATGCCGAGCTCGACGACGTCGTGGTGCTGGTCGGTGAGTAAGACAATGACCACCGGGCCGCTCCGTGTTCTCAATCGTGCTCGCTTGCTGATTGTCGTCTCATCCGTCTGCCTCTGGCCTCGCTTGTGTCTCGTCTTCTTCCTTGGAACGCAAACGCCGCGCCTCCAGCCGATATGCTCACCAAGCTCACGCAGCACAACGACAGCCTGCCGCTCCACCCGGCCTCGCTCACCCGCTTCCACTCGCGCGCCACGCCCAACATCTCGCTCCCCGCCTACCTCCGCCGCATCGCAAAGTACACGTCGGTCGAAAAGTGCTGCATGCTCATCCTCCTCGTCTACATTGACCGCGTCTGCGAGCGCATGGCCGGCTTCACCATTTGCGGCCTCACCGTCCACCGCTTCGTCTGCGCTGCCGTCCTCTGCGCCAGCAAGGCCCTCTGCGACGCCTTCAACACAAACGAGCACTACTCGCGCGTTGGCGGCATCACCCTCGCAGAGATGAACCTGCTCGAAAAGGAGTTTCTCAACATCATCGACTGGCGCCTCACCTGCAGCGGCGACCTCCTCCAGCACTACTACGCAAGCCTCGTGCGCTCCCACGACGACTTTGTCCTCGATCTGCCGCCTTCCAACGTCGATGTGGACAGCGTAAGCGGCACAGCGGCCATGTCGCTGCAGGCGCAGGACGTCGTCGGTGGTGACGAATACGACGACGACGGCAACGAAGAAGCAAGAGGGGTCGCAGAGCCTTCTTCTGAGCTCGAGCCTCAAGGCTACAGCAGCTACCGGCACGACGGACAGCTGTCTTCTACTGCGGCCAACCCCGCTCATCCACTGGCACCAACACCGCCACCTCCACCAGACCCACGCGCCCCGCTTTCGCCTTCGTCCGTACCGGCATCGTCGTCGGTGGCCACGGCAAGACCAGGTTACTCTCCAGGGCTTCGCGGCGGCAGCCGAGGCAACTCTTCGCATCCGCTTCGGCCGGGCCACGCCCCAGCATCGCAGTCGCCCTCATTCTCTGGGCTCGCAGCATCGCCATCCACCCTCGCACGCTACCAGGTGTCTGCAACGGCGGCCGCGGCGGCATCGACAGCAGCGTCAGCAACGTCAACGTCGTCAGCGTCTGCATCGAATGCTGGAGCCTCGCCCACGCCGTTGCCTCCGACGCCTCCGCCCACGAAGCGGAAATCTTTTGAACGCGCCGCGGACCGCGTCGGCAAGTCGCCTCGGATCGGCCCGGCGGCGGCGGCCTTTGCCTCTTCCCCATCCAGGAAGGCGATGGCAGCGCCATCCGCGCCGACAAACGGCTGGCAGTACGCGATGTCGTACGGCGGCAGTGCTCCGCCCCCATCATCGACATCGGCCAACGGCGAAGGCATCTTGTTCCACCCGTGAGGCATGGCGGTTCATCGACTGCGACCCTCGCCTCAGCCCGATCTGGCGTGCAGCCGCCACCGCGCCCGACACGCCGACGACGGCCTTTATGACGTTGATCTTCAAGCGAATCCTGTATCATACCAACCTGACTGCTCCACGTCTTGCCCCGCCCTCTTGACGCCGTCCCTCGCCGCGTCGATTCCGCCTTGCCGGCCGGCCCAGCGCGCGGGTGGGCGACACCACGACGATATCCTTGCACCTTATTCCTTGCCCTCACTGCCTCGTCTCACTGCCTCGTCGCCCGTTCGGCCCGCTCGGCCACAGAGCGAGGTGGCATGGAACGATGTCTGGCCTTCACCTCGCCCGAGCGCATCGATGCACGAGGTGCTAGATGGCCAGCCAGACACGGATGGATCTCGAAACGCCCTGACGCACGACGCGCGACACACGACGCACAGCGGGCTAGAAGGTAAGGAGCGTTTGAGATCGGGCGGGGGAAGTAGAACCGAGAGCAAAGCGGTACAGGGAGCACTGAGCGAGGCAAAAGGAGCGAAGCAGGCAAAGGGAGCCGGGGGGCTAGAGCACAAAGAGAGCGCGCGCAAGAGAGAGGGAGAGAGAGGGAAAGGCCGGGGAAGCGGCATACCCGGTTCCAACGTCACGTCCACCATCCACCTTCCCTTCGACCGAGGGGAAATTCCGAATCCGGTAACACGCCACATCAACCGCGATCACGGCGCGACACGACGGGCACAGGGCGGAGCGACGAAGCGTACCCCGCCGTGCCTCGGAACAGGTCGGCAGCCACGACCGCGGAGGGTATACATCGACGACGTCGTGTGTCACGACGTCCCATCCTGCTGCGACGGCGGCAGCGACGACGACGACGACGACTGCCGCTCACCGTCGCTTGCCAAAGAGCTTGCCAAAGATGCCGCCGCTCTTCTTTTCGCCTCGGCCCGAAGCGGCGAGCTCCTCTTCAAAGTCGACGGCCGTCTTGCCCCTCCAGTCCCTGGGCCGGCGCGGGTCGGCTCCGTTGGGCGGCGCGGCGCTCTTCTTGCGCCGGCCCATGAAGCTGCGCCGCGTCGACGAGGCCGTCGACCTCGTGTCCCAGTCGTACCCCTCCTCTTCGGGCGCCAGGCCTGGACCGTGGTGCGAACGCAGCGTGGCCGTGCGCCGAGAGTCGAGCGAGCCCCGCGCCGAAGACGGCGACGGCGGGAAGAGGTTGCGGCTGCGCGAGGCGCCTGCACCCACGCCAGCCACGCCGCTGCTGGCCCCTCGACGCTCCCGGCCCGTGGCCGACGACATCATGGAGCGGCGGTCGTCGAAATCGTCGCCGTCGTCGGCGTACAGCGGTCGTCGGCCTCCGCTACCCTCATGAAGGTCCGGCTGGCTGGCGGCGAAGCGGCGTCGGTCCATCGAGCCTCGGGAACTGCCAAGGGCGTCTCGGAAGCGCCCCGACGATGGAGGTGCAAGGCGACTGCGGGTGCCGCCGGCCACCTGCTCGCGTTCCGCCTGGCGAGCGAGGTAATCGTCGCGCTCCAGCTCGGCGCGCGAAGGCGGCGTGCGGGTCGAAAGGCGGCCGTCGTCGTCGTCAAAGTCGGCCGCGTCTTCGTCCTCCTCCTCGTAGACCGACAGAGCGCTGCCGCCGAGACGAGAGCCGTTGGCGTCCCTGCCCTTGGCCGTGGGCCGAACCCGAGCGGCCGAGGCGAGCACGCTGCTGGCCTGGCTGAGGCGGTGGTCGTCGGACATCGAGGAGCGGTCCTTGCCTCCGACATCGAGGCTGGCGCGTCCCGAGGAAGGCATGGGATGGCGCCGGCTCTCGATGTCGATGCTTCGCCGCGAGCGGATGCGGCTGGCGACGCGGTGCTCGGCCATCGACCTCGTCTCGTCGTAGTAGAAGTCGTCGTCGTCCTCGCGCAGCGTCATGCGGTCGGCGGCGACCTTACGGGCGGTCGCCGGGCTGCGGGCGTGGTCTCCGACAAAGTCGTCGTCGTCGCCCAGGACCGAGGCGGACCCGACACCGTGGTCGACGGTGGCGCCCAGCAGGCCGCCCTCGCTCTTGGCCACGGCGCGCGCCATCCGGTCGGCCGGATTGTGCGTGCGGTCGATGAGGTAGAGGTGCGCGCTGCCGATGCGCTTCTGCTCGACGAGCGCAAACTCGTACCGGATGTCGGCCAGCTCGCGCAGCAGGTCCTCGTCGACCAGCTTGCGGCTCGTGGCACCGGCCGCAGTCGACTTGCCACCGCCGCGGCGCTTGGATCCGGGCCGGCGGCGGTCGTCGTCGCGGTCGTCGTCGGCGGTACGGCGCCCGCCTCCGCCTCCGCGCTGGCTACCGCGCTTTCGGGACGAGGACCTGCGATCGTCGTAATCGGAATAGTCGTCATCGTCGTCCGAGTAGTCGTCGTGACGGCGGCGGCGGCGCCTGCCTCCCTCACTTCCGCCTCCACGGCGAGAGCCTCGGTCGCTGGCGTAGCCTCCGCCACCAGGCCTGCGCGACTGGCGCCGGTCTCCATAGGGGTCGTCGGCGAGCCAGTCGTCGCGCGGGCGATCGCGATCGCGGTCGTCCCTGCGGCCCTTCTCGCGGTGACGGCGGCGCCGCTGCTCGTCCTCGTAGCGAGCGCCCCGACCGCCTTCGCTGGCATAGCCGCCGTCGCGGCGGTCTCCCCTGTGCCTGCGCTGGTTCCGCCTGCGTCCGCCGCGGTCGTCGTCGCTGTAGCTGGTGTAGTCGTCGTCGTCGGAGCGGTAGTCGTCGTCGTCGCGGTGGCGGCGGCGGCTCCACTGCTCGGGCTCCTCTTCACCCGGCCAGCCCTGGGCGTCCCAGGTCGGGATCCAGGTGGCCCAGGCCTTGGCGACGTAGGCGCTGTCGATGCAGATGTGGGCGCAAGCGCGGCCGCGGTAGAGGTCAAACACCGTCTTGAGCGCTGCGACTGCGGCTCGGAGCTCGGCGCGGCGCGAGAGCGACACGGGAGTGGGCGCCTTGGGGTTGGGAATGTGGCGCGGGATGCGATCCTCGTCTGGCAGCACGACGGCCATGTTCTTGGGGTGGCCCGCGCCAAAGTAGAGCGAGATGCCGCCCGAGACGTGCGGGTGGATGACGGAGCCCGTGTCGAGGGCGGTTGCGCCGACAAAGACCGCGATCGGGTAGCCGTTGCAGCCGTGGTCGCCCATGTTGCGACCGCCAAACTGGCGCAGCACGCTGCGCATCGCGTCCGTCAGCGGAGGCTCGATGTGCTTGCGGATCTTTGTACCGGGGAACACGTGGCTCTCCGGGTCGAGGACCTTGTCGGTCGGGGAGGCCAGGCCTTCGCCGTCGCCGGCGACGCCGCTGCGGATCGAGGCGGCACCCCGGCCTGCGCCTCGGGCGGTGGTCCGGGTCGCGATGCTGGCCGTGTCGCTGCGGTCCTTTTTGCGCGGCGAGCGTTGGTGGGGCGAGAGGAGCGAGCGGTTGGGGCTCATGGGACCGTCGCGCATCGAGAAACGGTCAGAGCCCGGCGACGATGGCGCGTAGCCGGACAGCATCGAGCCGCGCACCGAGGCACGCTGGCCCCCGAGCGGCAGCGGAGGCGCCAGCCTGCTGAGCCTCGAGTCGGAACGGTCGCCGCCGCCGTCGGTGAAGGAGCGGGAGCGGCTCTTGCGGCGGTCGGGAAAGGGCGGCTCGAGGTTTTGGGAGCTGATGCGGGAGCTCGACTTGCTCGGGCGCAGCGTCGAGGAGCGGCGGTCGCGGTCCCTGCCGTCGTCGTAGTCGTAGTCGCCCACCTCGGAGCGCTCATAGGGCAGCGTCAGGTGACTGGCCTTGGAGAAGCGGCGGCTCTCCCTGGCCGGTGCGTTCGACTTGCGCGGAGTGGGCGAGGGCGACAGGAAGCGTCGGTCGTCCCTGCTGTAGCGCGGGCTCGCCATGGCCTCGGCCAGAGCCGGTGCCGGTGCGAGCTTCGACTGCTGCTTCTTGGAGGCGATGCGCTGCGGCTGCGGTGTGGGCTCCTCGAGGGTCGAGAGCGTGGTGGCATCGTCTTGCGATGTCGGAGGCGAGCGGTGGAGCGACTCGCCCGAATCCCTGCGGGCTGCGAATCGGGGCTCCGGGCTGTCCGAGACGCTTGAAGAGTCGTCGTCGTCATCGTCGTCGTCGTCGTCGTCCCGAAGCCCGTCGGTGACGGAGTCGGCGGTGAAGCTGCTGCGCGGCTCTGCCGGATCGCTGACGGACGCGCCGGCGGCCGTGATGAACGAGGTGCGCGAGGAACGGCGGCTGAGGGCGGATTCGGACCGGCCTGTGAAGCTGCGCGCCGCAGACTTGGAGCGCGGCCTCGGCGGTCGCCCGTCTGGCCTGGCCATGGCAGGCAAGCAAAAAAAAACTGGGTTAAGGCGACGATTGTCCGCGAAACGAGCCGGAGCAGCGGCGATGCTTGAGGCGTCGGGTCAGGGGCGTTGGAAATGGGCTTGTGCGTGGGGCGACGCCGAGCGCGGCGGGCTGGCCGCGAGAGGACGGGCAAGTCTTGGCGTGCGGATGTCCCGACAGCAGCAGCGGGAGCAAGCAGAGCCGCAAAGGTGTGCGACGAGGCGCGATCCGAAGAGCAGAGAGCCCGGTGGACTACAAAGGAGCGTGGTCGTGGACGGGTCGTGGACGACAAGGGCCGAGCGTCTCAGACAGGCGGCCGGACGATGTCGAAGAAGGGGATCGGGACGACAAGGGCGGTGGTGATGCGGTGATGGTGGCAGTGAAGATGGCGACGGGGGACGGCGGCAGCGGCTGTTGATCAGGAGCCGTGGTGAAGGGAAGGGGGAGCAGGGCATCAGGCCAAGAGCAGAAGGGAAGCCCCCGGGTCAAAGGGTTCGAGGAGAGACGAGACAGAGATCAACAGCCAGCTGCCGGCAACACCCTCGCCTTGCTGCCAGCCTCTGGCCTGCCTCCCTGCCTCCCTGCCTCGACGGCCGCCGAGCTCGGAGCGCCAGGCTAGATCGACTGCTCTGCGTTTAGACGAGGCGAGGCGAGGTGCCAGGCTAGGCTAGGCTAGGCCAGTCCAGTCCAGGCCAGGCCCCAGCGCGGAAAACAAAGCGGCCGGGCTCGAGTCTGGCGAGGCCCAATTTGGAAACCACAAAGAGCGGCAAAGTGCGGGGTGCCAGCGTAGGCCAGCTGGCCCAGAGGCAACGCCCGCCTGCCTTGATCTGCCGCTGCTCTTGCTTCTTGCTTTGCAGGATCGCCTGCAGGCCGGGGGCGTTGGTGCCCCCTCCCGGCCAGCCCGCTTCATTTTTCCAGCCAGCCGGCAAAGCCAGCCAGCCAACCAGCTGAGTCTTCTTGCCTGCCTGCCCGAGGCCCTCAGCCAAACGAGACCGTACCCGTCGGGCAGGCAGGCAAAAACCAAGCAAGCAAGCAAAGCCAGCCTGCCTGCAGCTTGATCTGTCCGCTGAAAGGGCGCCGAGCAGGCAGGGCAGCCGCAGTCGGCGCACAGCGACCAACAGAGCAGCTTCCTCTCCTGTCTCGTCCCGACTCGATCTGCTCCGCGGCGGTCGGCGGTCGGTGCCTTGCGTGCCCGCGTTTCGGAGTGGCCGAATACAAACCAGGCAAGGCGATCCTTCTCGGATTTCAGATGCGTTTGAAGTCGAAGACGAAGATGGATTAGGGGAGCAGGGGGGCAGGCAGGGGAGGGCAGGCCAGCAGGCAGCGAGCGACGCGGAGGCGGGCAGGCAGAAGAGCGCGCGCTACAGGTAGCTGTTGTCCCCTGCCTGGGACGAGCGATCAGCTGCCGCCGTCCTGTGAGCCTATCTTGCGGCGCAGATCGCCTGCCTGCTCGCCTATGGGTCCCCCCTGCCTCTCTGCCTCGCGAAAAAGGTCAGCCAGCTTTCCGTCCATATCGCCAGGCCATGTCATTCTGCCCAATGCCCGCCCAAGTGGCGGCGGTGAGATAGAGCTCATCGCCCGGTTCGTGGTACGCTCCGGGGGGCCGGTCGAAAAGCAGATCACGATGGTCTGCAAGAGGGCCTTCGAGGCGCAGGCGAGGCAGCAGACAAAAAGCCAGCGGCGCGGGCGCTGTACGGAGGCGGGCGGGCCGCCGGGCAGGGCAGGGCAGGACCAGGCGGGGCCAGGAGGCAACGCGGCGGAACGGGCAGCAAGAGGGCCTGTGTGTCTCTCGGGTGGCCGCCCATCCCAGCCCCGCTCGGGCAGGCTGCTGCGCGGGGAAGGGCGGAGTGCTTGGCCTGGCCTGGCCTGGCCTTGACCGAAGGGCGGGTTGCCCAGGCCACGCGACAGCGTCTCGTCGTCTTCGACCACCACGCACGGCTGCTCCTCAACACCAGCAGCGCCTGCCACGGCCCGCCATCCTTTTGCGCGACTCCTCGAGCGGGCGTCGATACCAGCTCGGCCTCACCAGCGGAGCCGCAATCGACGTCAATCGTCTGTCCATCAGCGATCGCCGCCCGACCGCCGTCTGCTACCGGTAGCCGCACGACCGTCGACTGGAGCGCCTTAACCCTGGCTCTGCGCTACGAGTCTGGCTCGATCGACGACGCTCGAGCCCCAGGCTTGCAAGCTCGATGGACGGCTCTGGATCATAACGTTACGTTGCCGATTGTCCTGCAGCGCCATGACCTCGTCGGCCCTTTGTACTGTACATCCCCGCCCCGTGTCGACTTGGGATGCGATTCTTACCTGCCGCTTGCTGCGCTCCCCATCTCTGCCATCGACCTCGTCATTGCGCCGGGCCTGCCGCGTTGGACGGGGGCCCATTCGCCGTAGACTCGGGGGTTGATGTCGCCGCAGCAGCCTCGAGAGACTAGTTCAATCCGCCCCTGCAGTTGGGGCGACGACGCTGCGCGTGCTGCCGTGCCGATGCCGGCCCGGCGTTCTCCACTTCCCCTACTCTCGCGCCTCCAGAGCCGCTACGAGCTGCGCCTGGAGGTTGGTGTGCTGTCCGAGTCCTCTTCTCCAACGCGGAGCGGCGGCCGTGTGGGGAGATGGGAATTAAGAATCTGTGTGGCGGGCTAGCCTGCTGTTGGAGGGGGCGCCTGGCCACCGCTGAGGCTGTGGGGTGCACCCTGGGCCGACCAGCTGAGCCCGATGAGCTGATTACCGATCGCGAGGCTGCTCTCCGATCTCCCCGATCTGATCTCTGAATTTTGACCTTTCGAGGTTCCCTCACACGACCAGCGAGCCGCGAGCCGCGAGCAGGCCAGGCCCGGCCCACCAAGGTGGAGCAAGCCAAGGAGCGCCCCTCGCTCGCTCGCACCCGGTCGCCTGCCCCTCTGCCGGCGGGCGCTTAGCTTGGATTTTTGCCATCTTGAATTTTTGATTTTTCCCCCAGGGGGGGCTCGCACCCCGGGCCAACAGCGAGCCAGCCCAGCCCAGCCAGCGCCTCGAGACGAGCGCCTGGCCTGCCTGCTGGCCTGGCTGAGCGGGCAGCGGCCAGGGCCTGGTGGCCCAAGGGCCCTCGCCGCGGCTGTGGCCCACCGGCTGGCTGCCATACTCTTCTTCTGACCGTCACCACCATCAGCCCTCTCGCCTGGTCACTCGCCGCGCCCTCGCCCCGCTTCCTTTCATCACGTCACCGACGGGGCTTGCTCTCGCCGCCGCACGGTATATTGGCATCTCGGTCTCAGCAGCGCCATCGATCGCCCCTCTGTCGGAAGGCATCATTGCGATCTTGGCCGTGACCCACGCCTCCTCGGTCCCCGTCTGTCCAGTAGGAAGTCCATCTTCGCCGCCGGACTCGACCTCTTCGCTCGCAACTTCAACCTCGAACGAATACCCGCAGTCATCTCCTCTTGGCCTTGCAAGCACTCCGTCTCCCTGAGCGGCGCTCGTCAGCGTCCGGAGGCCCCGCTCAAGCCCCGCCACTTCAAGGTCAGGCTTTCCGTCCTCGTTGTGGCTGAACCTTGAACCTGCCCGCCTGCACTGCGACAGCGAGGTCCGATTCTCCCGCGATACCGCCACTCTCGCACGAAGAGATGGTCACGGCCGTCCCAATACAGCACTCGCGACCACCGCAACCTCCTCTGCCGTCCACAAAGCTGGCGGCCAACCCCGTCAAGGCGATGCGCTTCGCTTCCGTCACCCTCCCTGCCGCCGCTGTCGTCCGCCGCACCTCGTCAAAGCGCTCCATCGACGATGCAGCCAACGCCTCGCTCGGCAACGACGCCACCTACTCGCCAGCAAAGCGTCGCAGCCCGCCCTCTGACGACGAATCCGACGACAGCGACAGCCCTACCGCCAGCGACGCTAGCAGCCAAGACGACGACGACGACGGAGACGACGACGAGGGCGGCAAGCAGGCCTCGTCTTCGCCACTGCCATCCTCTCAGCAGCGCAGGCCCATCCGCTCCGCATTGTCCAGCCGCAGCAGAGCGCCCTCGGGCTCCCTCGCCGCAATGACCGCCCTCTCCCCAGCAGGCGACTACCGGCAGGGAATGTACCTCTCGTTCGTCAGCAACGCCCTCCAGGAAAAGTCGCAGGTGAGTCGCCGCCCGCCGCTCGACTTGCCCACCTCGATGCCGCAGGGGACGCGTTCTGCCTCGATACGCATCGACGCTGACGTTGTTTGCCACCGCTCGTGCCACCGTTGCCCGACTACGCCACCCTACGCTTCCGCAGGGTAATCTCGGCCCCTACAACGAGCTCGCGGCCCAGTTCAACATCTCTGCGCCTGCGCTCCGCGCCTCACCGGCTCAGCTCAAGTCGTGGATGGCGGCGCTTTCGCACGTCGTCTCGGCCCTCGACCGCACCCACTCGCAGCTCGTCGAAAACATTCTCCAGCTGCCGTGGTATCTCGTCGAGGATCACTTTGCCCACCTGTGGATCAAGTTTGTCTGCAGCCTCGTCAGCGCCCGCGGCGAATGGCTCAACAGTGTCCTCTCGCAGGCCGTCCAAGGGTTGGAGTACAGTGAGTCGGCGCGATCCCACGGGGCGGCCAGTCGTTCTTCTGACTGGCCGGCCGGCCGGCTAAGGCATCGAAATGCCTTGTGCTGACGCTTTGCCACTGTCCTTCGCCCTCGCGCCGCCCTGCCAGTGTCCAACGCGAAGGCGCGCAGCCTGCTCGGCCTGCCCGTCACCGAGGTACCCGAGATCGACCGGCGGCAGCTCTACGATCGCTTCCACCTGCTCATCCGCTCGCTCATGGCGCTGATCCCTACGCTGCCCTCGTCGCTGCTGCCGCTGCTCGCGCGCCGCTTCCCGCCCAAGGCGGCGCGCCGCTCCGAGCAGCTCGTCTACGTCCGCAACATGCTCCGCGTCGCCACCTACTGCGCCGAGCTGTCCGAGAGCATACTCAACACCGTCATCGACCGCGCCATCCAGCTCGACGTCGAGATCCAGGTGGAGCTCGATGACCTCGAGGAGGATGTATTGGGCCAGGACCTCGCCGACCCCTTTGACAATGCCATCGACGACGATGACGGCGACGAGAGCGATGACGGCAGCGATGCCGGCGACAACCTCCAGGACCTGATGGACGACGACGACGAGTCGGCCGACGAGGACGAGCTCGAGGAGCGCGACATCCTGGATCCCGAGGACCAGCAGGCGCTCGAGCGGATCCGCACGCTGGTGGCCACCCTCGACAGCATCATGACGGCCGTGCTCGAGCACCTCACCCGCCTCAACCGCGGCTTCCAGGCGGCCATCGACGGCGGCGGCGCTACGGGCAAGGCGGGTGCCGTGGTCATGAGCGCGGCCGACGGCGAGGCCAACCGCCGCCACCTCTTCCACACGCTGCTCGGCATCTTCACGCGGGCGATGCTGCCCACCTTCAAGTGCCGCCATGTCCAGTTTCTGCTCTTCTGGTTCAACTCGCTCGACGCCGAGTATTCCGACCTGTTTCTCGGCGTGCTGCTCAGCAAGAGCCTCTACGGCGGCATCCACCACCAGCAGCCTTCGTCGGGCGGCGGTGGCAACGAGGTCGAGGAGCCCGACATCCTCCGTTCGGCTGCGGCCAGCTACGTTGCGAGTTTCGTCAGCCGCGCCTCGTACGTTGACGGCCCCACTAGCCGCATCGTCGTGCTCAACCTTTGCGCATTCCTCGACGCCCACCTCGAGGCGAGCCAGCAGCTCGACACCGAGATTGGCGCCGCGCCGCCGGGCAGTCGAGTCCACTCGGTGTTTTACGCCGTCGCTCAGGCCGTCTTCTACATCTTCTGCTTCCGCTGGCGCGACCTCAAGCTGACGCCCGGCGAGGGCGAGGGGGAGGGCGAGGATGACGAGGGCGACGCGGATGCCGACGAGCTGGCCGGCGGGCTCCACGGTAGCATCGGCGCGCTATCGCAGGCGTCGGTGGCGGGGACGTGGTGCGACGGCCTCAGCGTGGTGCAGCGTGCCATCACGTCGCCCCTCAACCCGCTCAAGTTTTGCTCGGCCAACGTGGTCAAGCAGTTTGCGCGCATCGCCCAGCACACCGGCTTCCTCTACTGCTACTCGATCATCGAGTCCAACAACCGCATGGGCAGGGTCGCCACCCGCAACAGCCGACAGCCTTCGCGCACGACGTCGCTCAACACCCTCGGCGGCCTCGGCTCGGGCGGCGCCGGTCCAGGAGGCGACTCGAGCCGCGAAGGCAGCGACGTTGGCACCCCGCGCCCCTCGGACGCCGGCTCGCAGCAGCACAAGCAGCTGCCGGATCCGATCCAGACGAGCTCCAACCTCGACGTCTTCTTCCCCTTTGACCCTTACAAGCTGCAGACTTCGGCCAGCTTCGTCGACCCGCTCTACCGCGAATGGGCCGATGTGGCGCCCGAAGAGGATGGCGACAGCGACGACGACGACGACGACGACGACGATGATGGCGAAGACGACGACAACGAGGGCGAGGGCAACGGCTCGGGGCAGGAGGGTGGCGTCGATATCCCTGGCGCCGTCCACGCCTCGCAGCATCGCGGGCCCGAAGGTGGCGACGACGACGACGAAGGGTCGGCCGCCTCGTTTGTATCGCAGGTCGAGGCCATGAGCATCAGCCCGTACCGCGGCTAACTCGGGCGAGCATCGCCTTGACCGCCTCCCCCAGGTCCTCCTGCTTGCACATTCTCCTCCAGCATCGCACGCCGCCCTCATGCATTCTCAGGATCCTCGTCCCTCTCCGCCTCGCCTCGCTTCTCAACTTACCCTTCATTGCCCGCCTTCTTCACTCTGCATAGGTTCCTCTCCCTTGGCCACCCTACCATTTCCATCCTCGTTTCGACGGCATTCCTGCAATGTACCATAACAGCACTACCGCCACACAGCCTCGCTGTCGGGATCCTCATGAGCATCTTTAAGCCGGCCCCCGGCCATCAACGGCCGCATCTGGAAGCCTGTAATGTTGCTGCTTGCCATGGGCAGATCAGACGGCTGGCCGAACGACGGACGGTGCAAGGCTGTCTGTCTGGCTGGCGTTGCATCGGGGCCAGGCGACCGTCTGGGGGGCGGCATCGAGGTGCGTCTGGCCGCTGGGCACGCTGCTGCTGCCGCTGCCGTTGCTACTGGTGCTTTGCGAGGAACTCGGCCACCTTGCGCTCGGGTAGCAGACCGACGAAGCCGTCGACGACCTACCGGACCGACAGACGCGGGTAGGAGGGGTAGGTAAGGAGCGGGGAGGTAGGTGCGATCAGTCTCGGTCGTCCAGAGCGTCCAGACGCTCCGGCACCACGCGGCAGTCATGGCCCGCCATCGTTACTCGCTCGCATCGGCGACGACGCCGACGCACTCACCTTTCCCTCCTTCATGAGGAGCACGGTGGGCATAGCCGAGACCTTGAACTGCTGCGCGAGCTGCTGGTGCTCGTCGACATCGATCTTGATGAGATCGACGGGCTTGTCGTCGCCTTCGGTGAGCTTGGTGAGGGTGGGCGAGAGGAGCTTGCAGGGCTGGCACCAGGTGGCGTAGAAGTCGACGAGGAGCGGTCGACCATGCTCTGCCGCGTCGGCGGCGGGCGAGAGCCGCGCCGTGATGGTCGAGAGGTCGGTCGAGGGGTAGATTTTGGATGTGCGCGGCGTCCAAGAGAACGAGCGGGTGTGCGCTTGCTGTCGCATCGTCTGGAAGCCGGTGCGGAGGGTTCGGGGAAGCGACATGGTCGATGTATCTGTGTGTGAGTGGCGAGGTGGTTTGGTGGTGGTGTCGGGTGGTGGGCGGTGGGTGGTGGCAAGTGGAGGAGAAGAAGCTCGTTCGGCCTGGCCTGGCCCCGGCCCCAGCGTCGCAAAGGCCGAGCCCAAGCCGCCCGAACTCGGTTCCGACGTTTTCGTCGAAATCTCGGCAGACGGGAATGAGGCGTCCGGCCTCGCTGCGCGTTGCGAGCCTGGCCCTCGGACGCCCGGCTCGAACCAGACCAGGCGGCGGCTGCTGCTGTCAGGGTCGACGCAGGGTCCCGCCGGCCAACAGCCGAACGCACGCGTACGACAGGTAGCTCCTCACCGCCGACCTCGACCGCTCCCCGGACGACAGCCCCTCTCTTCACCCATCCCTTCTCGCACCTCGTCACACCCCGACCCCGTCATACCGTTGTGAACGGAGCGTGCGAGCAAGATGCGGTCTGCACGCTCCACGGACGCCGATATGGGCTCCGGGGCGCGCACGGTGCCGAGGAGCGGGACGGAGCCCTGGCGGTGAGTGCTGGGTCGGGTCGGATCCGCTTCACTCGGACCGTCCCTCCCTCTCTTCGCGTCCCTACCTGCCTGCCTGCTGGTCAACGAGTAGGCTGAGGCAGGGTGGGCCTTGGAGGGGATGAGCTACGACCTGAGACATCTCGGCTTCGGCCATGCCCGCCTGCTGGCCGTCGGCGGAGCTGAGCCTGCCGCCGCTCGTCGATCTGCGCTGGCCCGAGCCCCGACCTGGCCGTGTCCAGCTCAGCTCGACCGAGGGTAGTCATGTATCAAAGGAGCCTCTCGACAGCCTGGATCCTCTCGACCTCGCCCCGCCGCTCTCGCCGGGTCGGTCCGACGCCGGCGGTCGATCCGATCGCCCCGAGCCGCAGTCTGCCCTCGCTCTGCCTCCTGCGCGGTGCGGGTCTGGTCGATCTCGTCAGTCGTCGAGGGCCCCGCACCGTCATGCTACCGACTTTTTGTCTTTCTTTTACGACTTGTTTTCCCGTCAAGTCGCAAGGTCAGCGCTCCCGCAGGTGTTTCCGCCAGGTCGCCCATTGGCAAACGTGGCCACGGATCTCGACCCTTTCACCCGCTCTCGCCTCTCCGTCGATCGACGACCGCGACTTTTGGCGCTTCGCCGTTTACCTCGCAGTCCATTTCGCAGCATGCCTTCATTCCTGCCGCTCAGCATCTCCGTTCCAGCGCGCTACGGTCTCGTCGGAGCCTCGTCGAGAGAAGGGGCCAACACATCGAACGGTGAAGTCGATGCAGACGTGACTAGGCCCATGTCGGCGACGATGACGTCCAGCTCCGAGCGCACACGGATCGGTAAGCCATGCACCGCTGGAAGAAGCTGTTGGCTCGCTCGCTGCTCCTGCCGGCCTAACCTAGCCTGACTCTGACTTCGCCGGCACGAAGCAAGGGGTCGGTTTGCCATTGCGATCCTTTGACTCCGCTGCTCTCCCGCTGGCTGTCCAACTCGCCTGGCAAGAGGACGACGGAGGCAGCATGCAGGTGCGCTGGCTCTGGCTTTGGCTCTGGCTCTGGCTCGCTCATCGCGCCTGTCCTGCTCGTCGCCGGAGGGTCCTGGTTTCCCCTTGCACGCGCTCGACTCGGCACTCGCCTCGAGGCGATCAGCTGTCACGCACGCTGCGCTGCCACGGTAGGTACAGTACGCCCTCGCCCCGGCGCTAGCGTCGATGCACGCCAGACCTGGGGCTGTTGACGTCGTCTTCGATTGTCGCCGGTACATACGCGCAAGAGACAGAGCGAGGGCGAGTGGGAGTTCGTTCGGCCGGCTGCGCCTCGGAGGCGGACCCTACCGAATTCAGGTCGAGCCCGACGCGACCCGACGCAGGCTGCGCGCCGCACGGTACGGTGCTGCCGGGCGCAGGCAGGGATGGCGCGGGGCCAGCGTGCGTCGTTCGGCTACGCCGTCTGACCTGGTCTGGCCTGGCGGGGCGGGGCAGCATGCAGGGACCCCCCTCCGTTTGTTCGGCGTCGCAGGCAGGCTCGCTGCTCGTACCGGCTTGCTTGAGGTGCCCGCTACCAGCTGGCTGAGCCTGCCAGCCGCTCTTCTAGGCCGCACCGAGGATTCAGCACCTCGGGCGTGCGCAAAGAAGCTCCGCAGCTGCCGCTGCCGTTGCGGCCGAGGTTGGGCTCTGTATTCGCCAGCCCCTCGCGGAATACAGTCGCGGCCAGCCCAGTCTAGCCCAAACGTGGGGTGGGCGGCGGAATTGGATGCGGGCGGGGACCCTCGGACTCGGCCTGCCTGCATCGAGCGGCAGCGGCAGCGGGCGCCAGCTGGCAGACCAATCCGCAACGTAACGCGCACATCAACAAACACGTACGTACATACACTACTGCCTGCCTGGCCTCCGGCGTACCAAGAGGCCAGCACGAAGCGTAACGTACCGCCGAACTTGGCGAGCGCTTCTAAACCATCATGCACGGTGAGACGACGACGACGACGACGACGACGGAGCGAAGCTTTCCTGGCGGCCCTTGCCAGAAACGAGAGAGGAGATGGCCAGGCGATTGCGACAGGCGTGCGTATGCCCCGCGCGAGCCCGCTTCCCAAAGGGGGCGCGTGCCTTTAGGCCAGGACCGGGGCGCTGCCTGGACGCGAGGCCATGTCCATTCCTGCTAGCCTAGCCTGGCCCTCGCCCGCCTCGGGCCCTCGCCTCGCCTCGACGCACCCGACCTACCGGGGTCAATCCAGCTGTCGGGGCCCATGGCACGACGTAGGCTATCTGTCGATGCCATTTTGTGATTGCAGCCGCATCAGCCCGGCGGGTGCCCAGCAGGATGCCTTGGCTTGGATCGCCCAGGGAGACAGGCAGGCAGCATCGCACCGTACCGCGCAGCACCTCGACTCGACGGTATGTGCTCTCATCGTAGGCCGGGACCACCAGCAGCCCGGCGGCTGTGGGCTGGAGGGTTGCGGCGGGCGAGGCCCTGGCAGGGCAGGGTACAGCGAGATTCTTGTCTCCGGCATCAAAACGGCAGGCAGCAGGCAGAGTCTGCAGGTCAGTCGGCGAGCTGGCTCGGCGAGGCCTGCCTGCCTGCCTGCCTGCCTGCCTGCCTGCCTGCCTGCCTGCCTGACTGCCTGACTGCTTTGCCATGCCCTGCCATGCCCTGCCAGGCTAAGACTGGATTGGGCCTGCCTCCTCTTCCTACCTCCGTCCTCTCCTCCCTCCTTGTCCCTCTCCGCGGGCCCCCTTGCTGCTGCTACCTACCAGGGGCCGTCTCCTTGTCTTCTCCACCATCTACGGCCGTCCACCATCCTGCCTCTTGTCTCTCATCAAACCCCGGCTTCGTTTATTACCCTCAGTCCTTGGCACGCCCACCCCTTTTCCGCCTCTCTCGCTCCCTCCCCGCACTTGCCCTTCCCACCACTACTCTGGCTCCTCCAACTTCCCCTTTCCAACATCTCGAACCGATCCTTCCTTCAATACTACGCTCGCAGTCTCGTCCCTCTGCATCATCGTCGCCGCAGCACCGTCAGTTGCAGCAGCGCCACCCTATCGCCATCACCATCACCACCGAAGCCCCTCCAGCTCCAACGCCAGGAGCCATCTGCGAACCAGCTAGAGTCTCGTCGAGTCCCACCGCACGGCCCAGCATACTGTAGCATCGCCCGGATACCCCCCTCAGCCTTGACCTCGACCGCATTCGTTCGCTGCCCTTCGACTCGATCATCTCGCCCTCGTCCATCTTCGCTCCCTCAGACTGCCGGCCATTTTCCACTTCGCTCTCTGAACCGCTTTCCACTTGTGTTGCCACAAAAGCCACCTCTGACCGAAGCCGCCGCGACTAACAGCAAACCTCTCGACCTCGTCTGCCAATCAGTCAGAGCAAGGCAGAAGCAACGCCACCGTGTCGAAAAGCATACTGCTCCAGCCTCGTCCGCCACCGCCTTGTCCATCGGCCCACCAGACGCCCCATCGGATCGTCGTAGATCACGCCGCGCTCCCCTCAAACAGCCCACAAGCCGAGCATAAGCCGTCCAGCATGTCGTTCTCCTCGGCCGCATCCTTTGCCACATTTGGTGCCCCGAGCAGCCCGGCCACTTCGTCGCTCTGGGAGCGTCGCCGGGCTAGCAAGCAGGGAGCCACCCTCGTGGAGCACGCCCCGCTCGCCTCGGTGCATGCATCGAGCTGCTCGATCCCAGCGCCGCGCTCGGCATCCACCCTCGGCGCCATCGGCTCGCGCCGCACCAGCGCCGAGACGCCGCGTTCCGAAGTCGACATCAACGTCCTCTCGCTTGTCCTCGAGATGCCTCTCTTGCAGCTCGACCGCGCCTCGAACGGTCCCCTCTCGTGCCCGCCTACGACGACCACCTTTCGCCAAGCCGCTTCCTCGGCATCGCCGCTACCACCTTCGCCCCTCTCTCGCACCACGATGGCGGCTTCCGGCGGCGAAGAGCAGCCAATCATGCGGCCCTTTGACAGCGCCGAGGCGCTGCATCATCTCCAGGGCACCGACCGCACCTTGGCCTGCGAGATCAACACGGCCCGAACCGCAGTGACCTCGGCCCTGTCGATCTTCTCCTGCCTCGACGATGGCGACGACGAGAACGAGGCTGACGACGATGAAGGCCATCTTCGCGCTGTAGGCCAGCATTGCCACGCTGCCGACGCTCGGCGGTTGCCCGGTCTGCCAAGCCGGCTGATCCTTCCTGGCCGCCATGACCAAAATGCCTGCGCTGGCAGCCCGCCGAGCCCGACGAGCCCCCTCTCTCCCGCCGACTCGACCTTTGGCACCGACTCGGAGGCGGCCGGTGCTATTGGTGCCGACGGCAAGAAGAAGGGCCGCGCCAGGATGAGCCAGGAGAAGCGCAAGAGGCTTGCCCGCCGGCGGGAACGCGAGGCGCTGGTGCGCGCCAGCATGGGTGGCGGCCTCGATTCGCTGCCCTACTCTCCCACGTCGCCCTCGACGCCGACGTCGATGCTTCCGTCCGACTTTGCCGCCTACGGCTTGTCCTCGGCGGCGCCTGCCACCATCGGCGGCGTTGCCATGAGCGGGGGCGATGGATGGGGTCGCAGGTCGCTGGATTCGCTCGCGAGCCGGCCGGCGTCGGACTGCTGGGCCGCGTACACCCCGTCGCCCGTAAGCAGCGCCGCCAAGTCCATCCGCCACCACCAACAACAGCAGCCGCAGGTGCAGCAGCATCAGCACTTCCACCAGCATCAGCAGCAATACCCGCAGTACCCGGCGCCCACTCGCTCGAGGCCGTTGTCGCTCGTGCGCACCTCGTCGGCATCGTCTGCGGCGGTGTCGTCGTCGTGGGACGTGTTCCAACCCGCCTCTCCCTCCTCGCCTTCGCCCCTCGGCGGCGGCTGGTCGGGCTACGTCGACCTCCCTTCGCCGTCGCATTCGGGCTTCGCTGCGAGCTATGCGCACCAAGCATCGTCGTCGTCGCCCTCTTCATCGGCGTCTTCGGCGTGCAGCTCTGCGTTGACGACGCCGCAGACGTCTCCGACCAAGTACGATGGGCCGACGGTCGTGGCACCCGCTTCGGCGTCGTCGGAGCTCGACGTCATGTATGGCTGGGCGCAGGCGCAGACGCGGCTCGACACGTACGCCAAGAGCAGCAACGCCACGCTGCGCCCGCCTCGGCTGGTCGTAGAGCCTCCGAGCCCGCAGCGCGGTGGCCTCAAGGATGATTGCGACGCGTCCTGGACGAGGGCCAGCGGGCGCGGCGTCTTTGACTGTAACAACAGCAGCGGCTTCAGCAGTGGCGGCGTGCCCAACCGACTGGTTTTGTAGGGTCCCCACGTTGCGTCTTTCTCCGTCACTCCCTCCCTCCCTCTCTCTCTC
>NW_006920881.1:188483-258492 GCF_000417875.1 Pseudozyma flocculosa PF-1
CTCTCTCTCTCTCTGCGTATCTGTCTCCTTTCTCCTCTCTGCTCCTTCCCCCACTCCCTCTCTAGCCCGCTCTCTTCCGTGTTCCTTTCCAGCATCCTCGCTCCTGGACCCACATGCGCCGACGTCGTCTCTCTGTGCCTGGCCGCCGATGGGACTGCGTCCTGTTCGGGGCCGGGAAGAGGACGCGCGCGCCGTGGTCGCTATCCGAGGAGATGTTCGACGTGCCCAGGTCGCTCCTGCCTTGCTGCATCCTATCTCGTCCCAGCATAACTGTATCGCAATCCAACTGCCCATTGAAGCTCACCTCAGCAAAGGCCGTTGGTCATAGCAGCACCGCCTGAGGTCTCAGGGCAAGGTGACAAAGGCCAGCGGAGGTTGGAGGGTGCGTCGCGGCGTCGAGATCGAAACCCGATATTGGCTCAATCGGGCCTGATCACGCTACCGATAGCAGCTTAGCCTGGCCGGGCCAGGCGAGCGAGGCGCATGGCGCACGTCCCTTTCCACCACCATCCACCTAACCCTTTGGCAACCACGGTCGCACCGCCGCCACCATCTGCAACACCACCACCAACACCACCACGCAGCCACCACCGGCCCCCTCGCAAAGATGCGCAACTAGCATCCTTTTCCCTCCGGTACCTTGGCTGCGTTGATCCCCCGTCTCCTGCCAGTTGGCCCCTCCCCTGCTCCAGATAGACGACCGACCGACCGATTGACCAAACGACCGGCGACGACGACGTGCCCGCAATGTACGACTTTGTGTCGCACATCCTCCGCCGCTACTTTGAGGCCACCGGCTGGAACGAGCACAACTCGTACCTCAACCTCACCGCCTCCTCGTCGGCGCTGCTCGACTTTACCATCCCCTCGGGCCTCTCGCTCTCGATCTCGGCGGCGCCCGCGTCGTCGTTCTTCACATCCTATCGCCTCGCCGCGTTGCCCAACCTCCGCGGCGGCGTGGGCTACATCTACTCGTCCACCGATACTCCGCTAGACATTGGCTCGTCGTCGCGCGATGTCAACTTCAAGCAGATTGTCGAGCGCTTCCGCATCACCGAGGCGCCTCGCCGCCCGCAGCCAAAGGAGCCCACCTGGCTCGCCGGCGAGCGCATCGACCAGCGCCGCGACTACCTCGTCTACGGCTGCATGCACCTCCCCTCGTCTCGCCTAGACGCGCTCTACACGCTCCGCATCTCGCCCACCTGGCAGCTCCTTGTCACCGCAGTTTCCACCCCGCCGAAATACCCACTCGACGCCATCGCATCGTCCCTCTCAACCTCGGCCACCGCCCTCGCCGCATCGGGCAGCTCCTCCAGCGGCTTCGGCGCAAAGGGCGGAAGCCTCGGCGACTCGAATCCAAACCTTGTCGCGTCTGGAGGCGCCGGTGCTGGACACCAAGCCTCGTCCTCGTCGTCGGCCGCTGTCCAGGCCGCCAATGCGGCTGCCGCATCGTCGTCGTCGCTAGGTGCAGGCCCACCAGGCTCGACCAACCTTCAGCTGACGCTGCAGAACGACACAGGCCGCTGGTTCACCGAGTACAGCTATTCGGCCGACGACGCGCTGTGGGGCTTCCGCGTGCTCCACAACTTCGGCACGCCCTCGTCGTCGTCATCCTCGCCTGCCGATGATGCAACAGCCGCCGCCGCCGCCGCAGCAGCGATCACCACCGATGATGCCTCCGACCTGAGCTCAAGACCGGCTATGTATGCGCCGACTGGAGCCAAGGCGCGGATCAACGAGAGCGGCCTACCATCGGACTCGTCACTGTCGGAGCCGGACCAGGTCGTCGGCGGCGGCCTGCGCGGGCGCTTCAGCGCTGGCGCCGAGGTGTTTGTTTCGACGGTCGAAAAGAGCGCGGGAATCTCGACGGGCATCCGCTTCGCCACCCTACCAGAGCCTCCCTCGTCATCGTCGTCGACGAGCGGCAGCGGCGCACCCAGCCAGCCACCCACGGTCCTCACGGCCACCCTTAACCCCATGATGGGCCACCTCAGCACCGCCTACGCCGCCAAGATGACGCGCGACCTTGCCGTGTGCTCGCGCTTCGACTTCAACGTCTACTCGTACGACTCGGAGCTCTCCATCGGCGGCGAGTACTGGCTTCGGGCTTCAGCGGCGGCTGCAGCGGGGGCAGCGGCCGCGACGCAGCCGGCACCGTATTCAATGTCGTCGCCACCTTCGTTGAGATCGTCGCCGCCTGGTGCAAGGCCGACGACGTTGGAGTCGGGAGCCGTGACTGCTGCTGGAGGAGCAGCGCCTCGCGACCTGCGCCCGTCGGCCCGCGCCAACGAGGCGATCGCCGAGGCAGCGCTGCGATCGTCGCACCTCGCTTCAGAGTCGCCGAGCCTGCACAGTGATGCCGCCTCGACGTCGGTTCCATCCTCGGCGCCGCCGATGAAGCCGACGTCGAGCTACTCGCTCCGCGACCCTGCCCCTGCTTTGGATATGCCTGTCACTGCGCTGCCCGAATCCACCTCGGCAGCCATACCACCAGCCGCCTTTTCACCAGCGCCAATGCCGACGGCAACGACGTCGAACGCTCTGCAGTCGGCCGATCCCTCTGCCTCGGACGTGCTACCGCCCATCACGGGCGTCTTGAAAGCGCGCATCTCGACGGCGGCAGACATCCGGCTGCTATGGCAGGCCCGGCTGAAAAACTGCCTCGTCTCGCTCGGCGTCCGTGCCGACCTGGACGGTGCGGGCCTCGGCGCCGCCTCGTCCAAGACATCGGCCGCAGTGGGCGGGCCGCGGTCCACGACGACGACGACGACGGGCGGCGGCGGCGGCATCGTCAAGAGCGTCGGGATCGAGGTCATGTACTTTTCCTAGAGCGCCGCTCGGGACAAGGCGACATGAGGCGAGAAGGCCCAAGAGGCGAGGGCGTTACGGAGGAGACTCGAGACGATGCATCATCGTCGTTTCTCCTCGGGTGACTTTGCAGGGCAAGGCGTCGAAAGCGTTGCGGGAGGGCCTGCCTGCTTGCCTGCCTGCCTGCCTGCCTGCCTGCCTGCCTGCCTGCCCCCCGATGGCAGCGAGCACCTCTCGAGACGCAAGCTAGCTCCGCAAGTATCCCTCCCTCGAAACCGGGCAAGAGCAACCGGCAGGCGGACCGTCTTGGGGTCCACCATCACTGCCTCGACGATGCTCCTCGAAGCTGCGATGGCGGGCTAGCGGACTCGAGCCAGACAGGGCCGGCGTCGAGCCCAAACCAGCTCGCCTTATCGCCTCCTTGGGGCCTACTCCCGAGCGCAAAATGCGACGCTGTGCCACTTGGGCCGATATGCTTCCAGGGCCATGTTCAAGGGCTAGGCCGAGACGTCCACCTAGACAGGGACGGAACCGATGCCCATCATCCTTGCCGCCATCAAGAACCGCCGACGCCGCCCCTCGCGGCCAAGCGCGATGGCCAGGCCAGGCCTGGCAGCCGCGACAGGAGATGGAAAGTCGTAAAGGGCCGTTATCGTGCACGTCTCGTCGTCAAGAAAGAAACCAAGGAGGGCGGGGTATAAGCAGAGAGGGAGCGGGGAGGGGATGGAAGGCGAGGAGAGGGGAGCGGCCCTTCTAAGGAGGCGACCGAAGGCGTGCAGGCCGGCGGCCTGGTGGCGAGCGGTCAAGCCTCGACGAGGTCCGGGCAGAGCATGACTATGACGCGCTCCAGGACCATGACGGCCAGGTGGGTATTGGGGCCCGCGGCGTCGGGCGCGCACAGCGGCGAGAGCCAGCGCGTCATGCCGTCGTACTGGCGAGACCAGTCCGGTCCGAGGAGCACCAGACGCACCTTGGCTGGGGAAGAGTCAAGGGAAGTGGCGCAGCGAGCACGGCATCGCATCGCATCGGATCGAGGGTCAGTCAGCCAATCCCTTCAAAGACCAAAGGCCGACCTGCGTTGCTCAGGGCCTTCTCTAGCCCGGCCTTGCCGCAAGATCCAAGACTCACGATGCATGCCCTGCAAAAGGCGGCGTCGAAGGCGTCGCCACTCGGCCGCCTGGACCTCGGGCGTGGGATCGGCGACGGGAGGAGGGAGGTGGCCGTCGGGCATCATGCCTCTGCGCAGGTTGGCCACCACGTCGCTCAGCGCCGCCGTGTCGTCGAGCGTCGCATTGACTCGGGCCGTGACGATCCTGCCACGTCCGTAGGTGCATGCACGCGTGCGTGCGTATGTATAGAGCGGCCGAGGGTTCTGCAGTGTTAGCAAGCACGCGCAAGGCCAGCTATTCGAGGCCCGCAGCGCAGGGGCGCTCGATCCACTCACCTGTCAATCGTCTGGCCGAAACCGGCGAAGCCGACGCCCATCTTGAGCAGGCTAAAGAGGGCGCTGCTCAGCATCCGCGTGCGCGCCTCAGTCACCTCTTCGAGCAGCTGGAGCCACGGCACCGCGTACTCGGCCATGGCAGCGGAGGCGGCGGCCGCAGTGAACCCGGCCTTGGTCCGAGCCGAGGCACCGCTACCGCCCGCTTCGACGGGTGTCGAGGAGGGAGGGCTGGATTCTTCGAATGCCCTCCCTCCTCGTCTGCCAGCCCCGCCGCCGCCGCCGCCGCCAAGGAGGAAACCGCTGCCGACCGAGGCGGAAGGATAGCGTCCGTGCATCGTTCTCTCTGGCCTCAGGCTGGGCTCTCGTCGCTTTGCGCCCTGCGACCTCGATGAAGGCGACGACGACGCCAGGAGGTCTTCGGAAGCGCCCTGGGAGCCGTGGCCGCGGGCGTGGCGAGCGGGACCGGCGTGAGGGTCAAAGAGGTCAAAGTAGGCTCGCACCACGTAGGGCAGGACCATGGTGCAGAGGATCGTTAGCAGCGACCAGAGGCGGATCGCGAGGCCAACGACGTGTTCCAGCGGCGTCGGGGTGGTGCGCGCGTTACTGGTCGCCCCAGCACCTGCTGCTACGATGTCGCGGTCTCTCCGCTTGCGGCCATCGGCCTGAGCGCCGCTGCTGTCCTCGGGCCAGCGCAGCACGTCGAGCACCTTGTGGATGCTCTGCACCAGGAACCAGGGCCGGCTGCACTTGCCGAGGCTGTTGCGCAGCGCCATGACGGTGACGTCGCGCACAATGTATCGCTCCGTCTGGACGGCCCACTCCTCGGGCGGGAGCAAGGACCCGAGCAGCGAGGATACGGCGATCCTCAGGTAGCTTGGATCCAGCCGTCCCTCGACCGAATGCAGGCTGTCGACGCCGGGATGCGGGCAGAGAAAGCCATGCAGCTGGGCGATGCGGGCGGACGAGGCCGTAGGCTCCGACTCTGTGTCGTGGTCTGTGCCGTCGGCGTCGTCGTCGTAAGGATCGAGCGCCGTGGCGGGAAGGTGGCGGCTGAGGGAGGCTGTCGACGCTGCAATGTCATCCGAAAGGTCGTAGCCTGCTTTGGACGAGTGCGATGCAGTGACGAGAGGTGCCCACGCGGTGTCGGCCTTTCTCCTGGCGGCGCGAACCTCGAGGTAGTGCTGTCTCAGTACCAGCGGCAGCTCTCTGCCGACAAGAGCGTGGAGGCGGTAGCGCTCGAGGGCGAAAGGCGGCGAGGCTGCCGCCCGGGCCCGCGACGGCCGCTGCGCTGCGGGCTGAACACTGAGCCGTGGACCGATCTGATCGACAACGTGGCGGATGATGGCGACGATTTCGGTGAGAAGCTGACGGTTGGGCGTGAGCTTCGAGTACCAGGGCAGCACGGTGGCGCGGAGGAGGTAGGCGAGAAGGAGGTAGATCTGGTCGTCGAGGGCCTTTTCGCCGGTCAGGGCGGGCACCGGCTGGTCGGAGGGTAGGTCTGCAAACAGGATGCGGCGGTAGAAGAGCGTGGCGGGCTCCGAGTCAGTGGCGCTGGCTGCGGCTGCGGAGGGTGAGGCAAGCCTGCCGCCTCTGCCGGAGGCATAGGATTGGACATGGGCGGGTGCGTTCGAGTTCGATCGCTGCGCGTTTGGCGGAGAGGATGGGTTCGAGGCGAGCGAGTCGACGTGTGAGTGGGAGCGGTGCAAGGCGGTGGTGAGCGTTGGCTGCGTGGGCCGGTGTGGAAAGGCGGAGAGGTAGGATGGCGTGGGCGACGTGAGGCGGGCGTTGCTATTATTGTTGTTGTTGTAGTTGCTCGATGAGGATGAGGGCGAGTCGACGGGTGCGACAAAGACCTCGGCCGGCATCTTGGGCTACTGCACGTCTGGTTGCGCCAGGATCGAGCTCGTCGGGGCGGTGTCGTGGGTGCCGGAAGATGGCCTAAGGCAGGGCCGGGGCTTAGGGGCCATGCGCTCATGCGGTTGCAAAGGGGCGCGTCATGGTCAAAGGCGGGACAACGGGGCCGGGTTCGTGGGTCGGAAGGGGGCGACGACGTCAGTGCGACCAGCGCGGAGGCGAAGGCGGGTTGACAGTGAGGACGAGGGCGAGGAGGGAGGTGGCGGTGGCAGTGGTGGTGATGAAGGAGGTTGTAGGCTAGCCTCGAGGCAAAAGGTGGCCAAAGCGCGGCTGCCGACGGCGAAACGCGTTTTGGACCCACATAGGGGCGACGAGGTCCAGGCTGGCCAGACCGTCTTGTTCTCAACTCGGCCACGCCACTCGCACTGCCCACGCCATCGGCCGAGCGCACAGCCTCCAACCCAGGGCTGAGTTGCAGCGGCAGCAGCAGCAGCAGAGCAGCAGCAGCACCAGAGGCTTGGCTTCATCTCAGTCTACACGACACTACTGCCACCGTCCCCAAAGCTACCCAGCCCGCCCTCCGCGCAGCCCAGAAGGGTTGACGAACCCGCCAGCCTGTCCGCTCAGCCGGCTACCGCCCCCCGCCATGGCCGCGCGGTTCTTGGCAATCGCATTCGCGCCAATGCCAATCGTAGTCGCCCTCCGATCCGCCCCCGAGCCCGCCGACGACGAAGACGACGACGCCGCGCCGCCGCGAAGGCTGCCGCTCCTCGACACGCCCGCCCCTCCGCCGCCGCCGCCGCCGCCAATCCGGCTCGCGGCGCCCGTGACGAGCTCCTTGATCATCGAGTTGTACATCTCCGAGTCGGCCTGGTGGCTCTCGCGTATCGTCAGGTGGTGCGTCAGCAGCGAAGACGTCGACGTCGTCAGGCTGTGTAGCTCCCGCAGCATCGATCGCAGTGCGGGCAGCGACAGCAGCGACAGATCATCTAGCAGGCCAATGCGCGGGACAGTAGAGCAGAGCAAGTGACAGATGCGGAACGACTGTGTGTGAGCGAGCGACCGCGACTAATTGCGCAAATGGCATCGCAGCCCAGGTCGACCTCGCGCAACTCACCTTCAGTCTTGCCAACGAGCTCCTCTGCGCGCTTGAGATCGACGTCGGGCGGCGGACCAAGCCCGAGCTCCTCGCGCCGCCGCTCGGCGAGGCGCTCGCGGTTGTTGCTCTGCCCAAGCGCCGGGCTCTGGGTGCCATTGCGCGGGCTCCCCGAGGCACTGGCGCTCCGTTGCTGCTGCTGGCCCGCCATCGGCCCGCCCAGGCTGGCCGACGGCGAATGCTGTGCGCTGCTGCTTCTCTGCAGGCCCGCGCTCCCGACGCCATCCGACGAGAGGGCGCTGCTGGGCCCTGCTGACCTCGACGAGTCGAATTTGAGCTGCAGCGGAGGAAGCCGCGATCCGCTCGAAGACGACGAGGCCGACAGGGGCCCATGCGACGAGTTGTGGATCTCGTCAAGGTTGACGGGTACGCCCATCGTGATGAGGTAGTCGCGCCGCGTACGGGAGCGGATCCAGTCGATTGGCTTGATGGGCGGCAGCGCAGAGAGATCCTTCCACAGCTGGCGGCTGCGAGGTGGCAGAGTAGGGTGGGGATAGGTTGCCGGCACGCTCAATCAGCTCTTGGTCCGGGAACAGTCGCAGCAGCAGCGGCGTGAAGTCAGAGTCGAACGCGCCCGACTTACCTCGGCTCACTGACCAGCACCTGGGCCAGACCTTCGACCTGGCGGAGGCCGTCGGTCGCCATGTGCTGTGCCGCTGCGGTGGATGTGGGGAGGAGATCCTGGACCGGGGCAAACAGGTCGTCCCTGCTCGAGTCGCGCGACACGGGCAAGGCCGACCAGGACCTGACGGGTGCCGCCGATTGTGCTGATGGCGTCGCTGCGGCCACAGGGGCCGGCTCAGCCGAGCTCTGATCGTTAAAGCCATCCTCGAACGCTTCCTGCTGCCCCTCGTCGGCAGCAGCGCCGTCGTCAAAGTCGCCAAAGTCTCCAAATTCGTCGTCGGCGGCGGCAGCAGCGTTGGTGGTGCCGGCTGGCTCGTCAAAGTCGTCAAAGTCGTCGAAACCGTCGGCTGGTGCTGGTGTGTCAGGGGTCTCGGCGGGGGGAGATGGGGCCGATGGTGTTGGTTCAGACGGAGCGTCCTGGTCTTTGGCAAGGTTGGTGGGATCCTGCTGCTGCTGCTGCCCCTCCTCCTCTGGCTGGGCCTGCGCCTCTGTTGCGTCGTCGAGGGCCTCTCGAGTATTTGCTGCTGACTTCTCGTCGTCGTCCGAGGTCGGCTTTGATGCTGTAACTAGCTGCTCAGCGGGCTGGCTGCCGTTGGCGTCGCCTGTTTCCGCGTGTTCTGCCTTGCCAGGTTGCTGAGAGGGCTCGAGTGCGGCGGGGGGAGTACCCCAGCCTGGATCGTCGTCATCGTCGTCGGGGATGGCGCCGTCGAGGGAAGCGCGGAGGCTATCGGGTGCGCTTGATGTCAAGGCGATCGGTGTCGCATCTGAGGACGCTGCTGGCTTGTCGGACAAGGGGTCCGGAGTGGCCCATACGGCAAAGGGATCCTGGTCCTGGTCCATGAGGTCGGGGTGCGCTGCTTGCTGCTTGCTGCCCGAGGAGGGTGGAGGCGAGTGTCGGGGTGGAATGCGAGCGCAAGGCGGTGTCAGTCGGTTCAGGATGGGTGTGGAACAGGGATGTGCGTGGTGGCGAGAGCGAGGGGACTGGCAAGGGCGCGGTGTATGGGTCAAGGAGCAACGCAACGGGAACGAGAAGTCGAGGCCAGACGAGACACGGGCGGTGCGCAGGGACCAACCAGGCAGGCCTCGTCCGAGCCCATCGGGCAATCAGAGGGAGCCCAACATCGGGCGATGACCACGGGTGGACCCTTCTGCGAATCCTCGGTTGCCTCGCCGCCACCGCCTCACATCCTCCATGCTTCCTCGTCCATCATCACCTGCCCTGGTCACTCCAGGCCACACAGACACCGACGTCCAACGGTCTCATCGGATAAGCATGGCCTCGTCCACGGCTGACGCTGCCTCTCCCGCGTCGACCATGGACACACACGCACACCTCCAGACGGCTCGGGGGAGCGTTGGCCTGGACCACCAGCACCCTCCCAATGATGCCTCCTCGACGACGACAGCAGCCTCAACGGCAGGGAACTCGACACGAACAGCACCAGTGTCACCACGACCTCCAACACCACCACCATCAAAAGCACCACAAGGGCCACCATCACCCGCATCGGCAGGCGCATCGGCGCTCCGCCAGGCCATCCTCTCGCCCCTCTCGCTCCTCAGCCTGCTCCCCATCCCCTCGCTCCAAGACCTCCTCCTCTCGACCCTCAGCCTCGGCCCCATCCCGCGCCACGTCGCCTTCGTCATGGACGGAAACCGCCGCTGGGCCACGTCCTCGGGCTCCTCGATCCGCCACGGCCACCTCACGGGCTTCCAGACGCTCAAGTCGATCCTCGAGCTCTGCCTCAACCTCGACGGACTCGACACCGTCACCGTCTACGCCTTTGCCATCGATAACTTCAAGCGCAACCGCGACGAGGTCGACGCGCTCATGGACATCGCAAAGACCCGCCTCCTCGAACTCGCAGGTCACGGAGAGGTCGTCGCACGCCACCAGGTCCGCGTGCGCATCGTCGGCCGCAAACAGCTCCTGCCCCCAGATGTCCGCGCCGCCGTCGACAAGGTCGAAGACATGACCCGTGACAACCGCAAGGCGACCCTCAACATCTGCATGCCCTACGCCAGCAGAGACGAAATCACCGGCGCAGTCCGCACCTGCGCCGACCGCAAGCTCAAGCGCCTCCACGCAGAACGGCGGCGGCGTCGGCCGCATCAGCAGCAGCAGCAGCCAGAGGTAAAAGACGAGAAAGAGGACCTCTCTGTATCGCCGGCCGACGACGACGACGCCGACGCCGAAGCCGACGCCGAAGCCGACGCCGAAGCCGAAGACGACACCGCCCTGCTCGACGGCTTCGACTTTGACGTGACGCCGCACGCCCTCTCGTCGTCGATGCAGCTGGCCCACTCGCCGCCGCTCGACATCCTGGTGCGCACCTCGGGCGTGGCGCGCCTGTCCGACTTTATGCTGTGGCAGTGCAACGACGACACCCAGCTCCACTTTGTCGAAAAGTTCTGGCCTCAGTTTGGCCTGCGCGACATGGTGCCCATCATCCTCGACTGGCAGCGATACCAGATGGCCAGGCAGCTTCGCGCGTGGTGCAACGGCAGTGGCGGTGGCGGACGACCCGCAGATGGCGTCATGGAGAAGCAAGGCGGGCAGTGATCTCCCGAATCGAGGGTCGGCCAAAACGGCGCCTGAGCCACGTCGCTCGGTGTCTTTTGTATTTGTAGCGTCTAAAATGTCACCAGTGTCGCCGGCTCACGTTCTGGCTCAGGTCGCATTGTTGCCCAGCCAGGCCCAACCGGGAAAGACCTGCGATAGGATACGGCCGAGGAGACGGACAGACGGACGATGGGGGAGAATCCAGTGATGGGATCAGACGAGCAGCGTCAGAGACCAGCACCCGCTCATCCGGGGTCCAGCTGAATCCTCATTCTCACCTTTGCGACGACCTTTCCCTTGACGAGGCCCATGGGGACGGGGCCGTAGTGGCGCGAGTCGGTGCTGTTTCCCAGGTTGTCGCCCGTGAGCCACACGTGGCCGCTGGGCACGGTGACGTACTGCACCTCGCCGCGCGAACGGAGGTAGGTGCTGGCGCGCAGCTCGCTCAGCGCCGCGCGGTCGTGTTCGAGCGTCGGTCGGTCCACTGCGGGCGCGGTCGCGGGCGCACTTCCACCCTCGACGTCGTCGTCGTAGCCGCCGCCACCGTCCGAGGGCGACGAGTCCATCGACGAGAGCAGATCCACATCGTCGTCGTCGATGTCGGTTTCCAACCTCTTTCCCCCGCTGCCGCCGCTGCCGCCGCTGCCGCCGCCGCTGCCGCTGGTGGTCGAGGACGACGTCCTCGCTGTCCGAGTCGATATCGATGTGGGTGTCGCCGCTCGACGCCCCCTCCATGCGTAGTCGGGGATAGGACGCATGCGCGGGTCGACGCAGATGGTATCGCCGGGCAGGCCAATGACGCGCTTGCACACGGTGCGGTTGGGGTTGGCCGGGCTGAGTGCGACGACGATATCGCCTATCCTCAGCCCGGTCCCCTGCGTCTGGTCCGTCTTGATCGAGCTCGGCCCGCCGACGCGCTTGTGGCCCCAGGTCCGAGAAGAGTAGAAGGGCGACTGCTGCTGCCCGTCGTCGCGGTGGGAGGATGCTGATGATGATGGTGCGGGGAGCAAGGAGGCGAGACGTTGGTAGGACTCGGTACAGAAGCGGAGAAAGGGGAGGCGCACGTGCAGGAGGTAGTCGCCGTCGAGGGCGATGGTGGGCAGCATCGACGAGCCCGTGCTCTGCATTGAGCGGCGTCCAGAAAGCGCGGGCAGACAAGAAAACGATGGTCAGCCTGCCGTTCCTCGTCCTGGACCTGCGACCAAAGGAGGGAAAGGCAACGTACCTGGCTGACCTCCATGACGTGTTCGTGGAAGAGGTGCATTACGCAAAAGATCTGTGCGGCGACGGCCGTGGCGCGCAGCGTCGTGACCGAGGTGGTCCAGAGCCCGGGCCGTCGGCGGTAGGAGCGCTGGAGCGCCGCGTTGAAGCGCGACGACAGAGTCGACGACATTGCAACACCGTCGGTTGGGCGCGTTGGCGTCGGCGACGACGAGGTGCGGGAGGGGTGGGAAGATGTGATGGCGTGCCGAGCTCGAGAAAGAATGGTGAGGGGAGGTGCAAACGGCGAGGCGGCGGCGGCGAGCGAGGGTAAGCGGAAGCAAAGGCACAGGTCAAAGAGAGGCTCGACCAAGGCCCAAAAAAGTGTGGAGGGTAAGCACGCTCCCGAGCTCCTACGCCTCACACGGCCGGCAGCCGAGGGGGTCCAGCTCCAGCTGCACCGCACAAACCACAGGCCCAACGACGGCGGTCACGGCCACAGAGATGGGATCAAAGCAGGATGCATGCTGCGGGTATCGAGACGAAACAACGCGCTCCCCTCGGCGAATGCCATACTCGGGCCTCGAGGATGCCACAAATGGGCCGGCAGAGAGAGAGGCAACGAGAGAGAGAGAGAGAGAGAGAGAGAGAGAGAGAGAAGAAAAAAGATCAGAACAAAACAGAGGGGATCAAGAGATGGCAAGGCGTGGGCAGCGGAGCGGCATGCGCAACGGTCTTGCCAGATTCGCTTGCCTCGAGCAGGGCGGCCATTTCGACAGACGTGGCAGCCGAGTAGCCCACTGCTGCCAGCAGGAGGGTATCGACCATCATCGGCCTCTACGCGGGCTAAGCCTTGCGCCCCGTCGTTCCGTCCACGGCCTGGTTGTCGAGCAGAGACAGCCGCGCAGGCAGGCTCGTCCGTCCCTTGACCGGCGAGGCGCCAAGACGCGAGGTGCCAGCCGCGTTGTCAGGGGCGGCGCCCGACGATGCCGCCTCGCCGCCAGTGACCGAGTGCTCAACCGCCGTCTCGGCGACGGCCTTGAGCGGGATCGGAGAGAGCCGGTTCGACTGCAGGAAGCGCAGCGTGTTGAGCATCCTCGACCCGCGCTTCGGCGAGTCCGACGACGACAACGACGAAGACGACGACTTGGCCACCAGCGGCACGGCGGGCGCCGACTCGCTTCGTGCCACCTCACGTCCCCGGCTCAGAGGTCTGCCCCCCTCCGCCTTGGCCGCCAGCTCGGGATCCGTGAAGCTGCGACACTGCGACAGGGGCCTCGATGCCGGGGTCGACGTCGCCGGAGGGCGGCCGTTGCCGCCAGGGAAGCGGCTGGCCGGGGCCATGCCGACGGTAGGCGTACTCTTTGGGCTAATGCCGTCCTGCTCGACGATGGCGGCGGCGGCCACCGAGGAGCCGTTGGACGTCTTGCCAGCGTGGACTCGCTCTACGCCTGCCGTGGCGGGGGCGGTCGGCATCGGGGCGCTGCCAGCGGACAGCGAGCCCAGCCAGGCCCGGCCAGAGCTCAGCATCGTCCTTGATCGACGCAGGCTGCCTCCCAGCGTCGGCCGGGACTCTGCGTTGGCGGCAGCGCCATTGCTCCCGCCAAAGCGTCGGCTGAGGCCCTCCTTGATTCCCGTCACGCTGCCACCACTGCCTCGGCGATCGTCGACCGGCATGGTCACGTGGCTGTCGGTGCGCTCCAGCCGCCCTGCCGTCACTCTGCCTCGGCCAGTCATCGCTGCTGCCGCGGCGGCAGCTGTCGAAGTCGCCGAGGCCGCATCGGCCCGGGCCCCTGGCACCGTCCCGACGTCGCTCTGGGTCCGCTTGCGACCCGTGGAAAACGAGGCGCTCGTCAAGGCGCGCCGCAGCGAGCCCGGCCGGGATCCGGACCTGAGCCTGCCGGATGCCGAGCTCCCTTCGTGCGCCGACGCCGACAGGACCGAGGTCAGCGCGTCCAGCGGCGGACGATCCGCATCATCGATGACGGCGCCGTGCCCGTGCAGCTGGTGGAGCGCCACATTGGAGCTCATCGGCGAAACACCCCGCGAAGAGGCGTCGGCGGACAGGTCGGTCATGTCCGTCTGACCCGACCGCGTGCGGCCGCGGCGACCGCCAAACGAGGCCGCCAGAGTCTCTCTGACGCCGTAGATGCTCGACCGGCGGCGAGCCTCTGCGGCGGCCGAGCGCAGATTGACAATCGAGCTCGCCGTCGAGCCCAGGCCCGAATGGAAGCTTGGAGTGTAGCTCGGCCGCGGCGACGACGTCGCCGAGATCGATGCATCCTCAGAGCCCTGGCGGCGTTTGGACGGCGACGCAGCGGAGCTGGGTTGGAGGAAGGCGTCGGCCGGCGGTGGCACCCCGCCGACCATCGAGCCGAATTCGATGGGATGGAGGTCGCGCGAAGACTGCACCGGCGACGTCGGCGTCGACTTGGCCGAGCGCGGCGAGCGCGGCGACGTGAGGTCATCGGTCACCACCGTGAGCCCGGCGGGCGCAAAGATGCTCGGCGGGCGCACCTTGTTGGCCTTCTTGCGAAGCGAAGCCTTCCAGCTCGAGTCGCCACCGATGCCGCCGTTGACCGTGAAGTCGGCAATCGACTTGGCCGACGGACGCGCCCGCGACGAGCCCGGCTGCATCACGGTGGCGGTAAAGAGCAGCTGGCCGTCTTCGAGGCCGGCGATGCCGCCAGCGACAGCGCTCTCGAGCGATCCGACACAGCTCTTGCGCCGCTGGATCTTGACGGTCGACGTGTCCTTGCCCGACAGACGGCCGAAGCCCATGGCGGTGCCGACGGCGGATCCGATGGTCTGGTTGTGGGGCAGCCAGAGCGAAGAGATGTCGCCGGCGTCGCGAGAGTGGCGGGCGTTGAGAACGGCGTCGGAGAAGACCATGCCGCGGTCGACGATGCCGCGCGACGATGGAGAGGCGTGGCGAAGCAAGATCTCGGTCGGGAACCAGTTGACGGTGCCGCTTGTGGTGGCGGCGGCGGCGGCGGAGGAGGCGGTAGCTGTGGCGGCAGGCGGAGCGACAGAAGCCGACCCTCCCGTGCCTGTTCCTCCGATCCCGTGCAATGCCGATGGAGATGCTGCCGTTGCCGTCGTCGAGATCGTCGAGGTCGGCGATGCGACCGATGAGGGCAGCGGCGGCGCGGTCTCAGCAAATGCGACGCTGCCAGCGGCATGCTGCGCGAAGAACTCCATCAGCGGGTCGGCGACAGTCTCTTTTGCCACGTCCCAGTAGCTGGACGCGCCGATGCCCCTGCTGGCGCTGGGCGTCGCGCCGGCCGAGCAGGGATTGCCGTCCGAGTCGGAACCATCGCCGAGGCTGCTGCTGCCGAGGAAGAGGCTAGATGGGAAGCTCGACTCGGCGCCCGGCGGTGAGACGCTGGCGTTCGAGATGGCGTCGGAGAGCGCGGCGATCCAGACCTGGCGCTCGCGCGCGTTGGATGCAGCGAGCTCAAAGTGATGGCTGCGGACCGAGAGGCGGAAGGAATGCGGCAGCAGGTTGCTCCCTTCGTCGACGTTCGAAAGCCGCGCCGCCCAGAGTGGGAACCACTGGCGGCACTCGTAGGTAGGGGCCTTCTTCACCTTGACCATGAGCAGGAAGCCGTCGTAGAGGAAGACGCCGAGGTACTTGAAGCGGAGCGGGGCCACGAGCGGATCGAGGGTGCGGTGGTGGTGGAGGACGTCGAGCGTGCCGGCCAGGCGGCACTCGCCGAGCGAGCGGATGAAGCTGGGCGAGACGCCGTGGTGGGACTCGACGCGCGACGTGATCAGGTCCGCCATCAGCTCCAGCTCGCGCCGGCGCCCGGCCTCGTCGACCCCGTCCGCCACCTGCCGCATCTGGGCGATGGCTGTCGACAGCTCCTCGTAGCCGGCGGCGCCGGCGGGCGTGTGCTTCAGCAGCGTCTGCAGCACCAGCGGATAGAGGCACAGCCGCTGGACGGGCTTGATGAGGAAGTCGCGGAAGAGGAGGCGCGACGAGTTCTGACGGATGGCCGAGTGGACCGAGCCGGGCGTCGCAGCAGCGCTGTTGCTGCCGGTGCTCGAGGAGCCGCCGCCCGTGGTGGCCGAGGACGCGTTCGAGCTCATGTGGAGCGGCGTGAAGTATGAGGCCGGACTTGACGTAGACGACACGCCGGGCGTCGAGGCACCCGACGGCGGGCGCGAAGGGCCGTAGCCAGGTGCGCGGCTCATGCGGAGAATCTCGGAGCACCGGCGCTCAAAGGCATCCCAGTCGGCATGCCGCTTCTCGGCTTCGCGGATGAGGGCGAGCGCCTCGCCATGCCTCGAGCAGAAGACCTTGTAGCCCTGCAAGGCCGCCGCGGTACCCGTGAAGAGCCGGGCGATGCGGATGACCGCCTCGTCAGCCTGCGGGCTGAGCGCCTTTTCCAGATCCGACTTGGCCAGCAGGCTCGACGAGCCAGCCGCGCTGCCGTTGCCGCCGCCACTGGCTGTCGACGACGAGCCGCCCTTGCGGAGGCCGAGCTCGGACATGACGCCATCCATCCGCGCAGAGAGGCGCTGGTGCAGGCGCAGCAGGTCTTCGGAGTTGCGGATCACGAGCGCGTGGCGGGCCGGCTGGTCCTCGAAAAAGGGCATCGTGTAGAGGTTGTCGAAAAAGACGAGCACGAGCGTCGCAAGATCGTCCGCATAGTTGCGCTCGGTCTCGACCAGCTCGAGCAGAGCGGCGTACCGGCGCACCTTGGCCTGGACGGCCTTGTCCTGCTGCCCGGGCGAGGGCTGCTTGGTCGCGTCGGTCGTCGAGGCGGCCATGGCGGTAGCGGCAGCAATGTCCGCCGCACGCTCTGCGGCGACATCGACGTCGGATGTCGCTGCAGCCGACGAGGGAATGTCAAGCCCCGACAGCGCCTCGGGCTCAGACACGAACGAGAGGGGTGAATCCTGGGCGGCGTTGACGCTTGGCTCGCCGTCGACGGTGATCTTGAGCGTGTCGCAGGATTGCTCGGCGCAGCCCGGGCAGCTCGAGGCGGCCGTCGACTGCGACGAGCTGATGGCCGTATCAACGCTGCCCGCATGGCTCGAGCCAGTCGTCGAAGTCGATGGCGTGCGGCTGATGTCGGGCTGGGCGGCCGAGACTGGCCGATTGCTGTCTTCTTCTGCGACCGCTGCCGCTGCCACGGCGATGGCGACGGCGATGTGCTGCTCGGAGCTTGCCGTAGCCGAGGACGGCTGTACAGCGGTCGCGGGCTGTGCAATCGGGGCTGCGGCATCGAGCTGAGCGCTGCCTGCGCCATCGAGGACCTCGCAGGCGTCTTGGAAGTCGCTGTCCGAGCCTAGGTTCGAACTTGAGCCAGAGGCGGTCCGAGAGGCAGTAGGCCGCTGGACAGCGTGGCGCTCCGCGCTCGCCTGAGCTGTCGCAGCTCGTGTCGGTGTGCTGTCGTCCTCTGAATTCCCGGGTGGCTGCTCGTGGAGGGGAGGCGTAGAAGCGGGAGGGGGCCAGCGATTTTGCATATGCGGTCCGCCGCCTTGGCATGGGGCAGGATCCAAGGACAGGATGCTTTCCACTTCAAGCTGGTCGCGGTGTGCCTCATCGAGCGCTTGAAGAAGGGGTCGAGTGAGTTCTTGCGAGATTGCGGACTGTGCTGTCAGTGCGTCGTCGGTCGTCGAAGACGGCAGGCCAGGCATCAGGCCATGCTGCTGCACGTCCTGCTGCTGCTGCTGCTGATGCTGATGCGAGAGGCTGTCAGCATCGAGGGCTGCGAGCTCCTCTTCGCTGGCCCTGCCCTTGCCCTTGGGCGATGGCGGTCCGCTGCAAGCGGGCGAGGTAGCCCGAGGTGTGCTTGCGGGTGGGGATACCAAACTGCTGTCCTCCGAGAGGGGCGAGACGGGCAAATCATCATCGCCGAGGGTGCCACTGGATCGGGGCAAGCGTGAGGGTCCCGCCTCCCGGAAAACGACAGTCTCGTCGGCGGTCACGGGTGCACGCATGCAGTCGAGAGTGGCGGAGGCGGATGCGGTGTCGATGCGCGAGCCCGAAGCCGCGCTCGCTTTGGTCGGGCTGATGAGGTCGGTGGGTATAGGGCCTGCCTGCCTGAATCCCTTGTCGAGGGCTTTGTCGGCACCGTCTTTGACGCGGTCCGAACGGCAGCAGCGACGTTCGGATCGCTGGAGGGCCGAATTTGGGACGGCGCGTGGGTTGGCGACGGCGACCGAGGCTGCTGAGGCGGGGGGCTCTCCGGCCGAATCGAGAGAGAGGAAGTCGGTCGAGGCGAGGGAGAGGCGGCTGCGGCTGGCAAAGGGGTAGGGATCGAATCGAATCTCGGCAGGGATCGGACTAGAGGCTGTGGCGGCCGTCATGCTCTGGCCTCGTCCGGGCAGGGAGCGCTCAGAATGATTAGGCCAGAGTCGTGTGGCTGGGAGGGTCCTGGATCCGAGAAGCGGGGCGAAAAAAGATGGTGCAAAGAGATAGGTGCCAGGCGGCGAGGAGCACGTCGAGTGTCTGACGAGACAAAGAGACCACAGCTGTCAAAGAGGCGGGTCGGGGTGTCGCGGCGGGTCGATGAAGGAAGCCGCAAGGGTAACGAGGGCGGTGATGAGGCGCGGTTGTGGTCGGGCAGGAGGGTGGGGCGAGGGCCGAGATGTGTCCAGCGGAAAGGGCGTCGATGGAAGAAGGGCGAGATGGGGCGGCCAAGGTGCTGGTGTTCAGGGAGAGAGGGCGGTGGGGAGGGTGGCGGGGTCGGGTCGAGAGCAGGCAAGACGCCGGGATGGGTGAGAGAAGGGGAGTCGGATTGGTGGTGATGGTGGTGGTAGTGGTGCGAGAACGAGGACGAGGGCGAGGGTGTCCTGACCGACGTGGCAGCAGGGCGAGGGAATGGCGGCGAGCGGCGAGGCGGAGGGGGGAGGGGCGAGAAGGGCGAGAGAGGCGGAGCAGGAGCAGGAGAAGGAGCTGGAGGCCTGGGCGAGCCCTTGCTGCCTGCTGCTCCTCCCTGGCCGCCTGGCTGCCCTTTGAGCGGGGACCCTGGCTGACCCTGATCCTCGCCGCGCCGCAAGTTCCCCCAGGCAGGCAGGCTGGCAACCGCGCGCTCGCCCTGCCCTGCCCGCAGGAAAACTTCTCCTCGAGCCGCAGAGAGAGACAGATTCTGGGTGCCTCGGCGCTCTCCGTCGCCGCTGCCTGCCGCCACCGGCCGCCACCTCGCCGACAGCTACCACATACGTAACGGCAAGCTCCTCGCTCCTTCGCCTCACCATAGGGTATCGTAGGTCCAGCCTGTTCGTCGTAGGTATGTACAGTAGTAGTTAGCACGAGCAACGCCGCCCACGACACGCCCCAAAAGGCTGCGTTTAGACACCACAGATGGCGTTACCGGCCAAATGCGCCGGCCCGCCCGCTGCGGCTGGGCTGAAAGTTGGTGGGTTGGCCTGCTTGCTTGCTTGCTGCTTGCCAGGCCGGCAGACGTGCGGTCAGGCCAGCAGGCTAGGCCGGTCGAAAATCATCCGACTTGCCAAAATCTGGATGCATGGCTGCAAAGGCTGGCGACGGAGGGCACGGGTCAGCACGCAAGGCCAGGCCGGCCACGCAAGAGGCTAGGGCGGCGCAGCGCGGGGCCTTGGACAGGCAGGCAGGCAGGCCGGCAGGGCTACCCGCCCGCAGCGCGACCCGATCCTCGGAGCCTGGACCAGACAAGCGCGCACCCTAGGAAGCCCGCGCGCACGCTGCCTGCCGTCTGCCAAGCAAACCAGCGCAACGAGGCCAGCAGGTAGCAGCGGCGGCGGCGGCAACGACAGGCAGACAGACAGACGGCCAAGTCGGCCGCCTCCCCGGCCTGCAGCTGGCTAGACGTCAACACCTGCGGCGACGACGACGACGGCGAGCGAGGTGCAACGACGACGGTGGCAGCGGCGGCGGTGATGCGATGCGGTGCTGTGCGGTGGCGCCTGGTGCGGGATGCTCACATCATCTCGTCCGATCTAGCGTACGCTGGTTTCGGTCTGGAGCCATCGCGAGCGCCCAGTTCAACGGGCCGGGCAAAGGCAGGCAGGTGAACATGCCATCGAGGCTGATCGCGAGGCGGAGCAGTAGGTAGTTGGCGGGCGCCGCATCGAGGTAGCACCCGGCCTAGCCTGTGACAACGGCGCCGCGACGACGATCGATGCCTTTGCCCGGGTGTGGGGACAGAGGAGCAGCAGCAGCAACATCCCAACGGCGAGACGAGAGCTCATCATCGCCTCACCACCGTCACACGCCACCATCGACCGGCCGCAAGAAGAGGCCTAGGCCGGCCAGCCAAAGAGCTAGGCGCGTGCGCGAGGCTGCTCGGGCTGCGATCCCGTCACGGTTGTTGGCGCAACGCCCGCTTTGGATACCTAGCACCGTCGTCAGCTGTTGTCCTGTATGCCGCCCCCACCTCCGACGACGGGCTATACACCGTCCGTCTGTTCTTACGGTGCTCGGAAGGACCGGGAGCCGGGTGCTGGCCTGGATCGACCGAGGTGGGCGTTCCATGGCCGCCATACATATCATTTCTCACGGCGTGCAGGTGCTCATGATCAACGTTAGCGGTTCGGCGCCGTCATCGCAGAGCAAGCATCGACCATAGTAGTGGGTATGTACAGGTAGCTGGCTGTGGCTGGCTCGTAGGCAATGCCGAGAAGGGAAGCACTCGTTGCTCTGTAATCACCGTCGGCCCCTTCGGCACGGGCTATCCGAAACTGATCCGCGAGAGGTGTCGATCGACGACAGACAAGGTCAGGTCAGAGACGGACCTGCCGAGAAGGCGGCATGCGAGAGTCGAGTCCCCAGCAAGCAACGGCATCGCCGCCTGGCCGGAGCGAGACCCGAGTCGTCGGGGCGAGCCGAATGCGAAAGAGAGATATCGCGGCGAATGGCAATTGGTCACCTCCCCATCGAGAGGCAGATCGATGAGCAAAGCTCGGGAAGGAAGCCGGATCCTGACCGCTGCTTGCTTGCTTGCTTGCTTGCTTGCTTGCTTGCTTGATCCTGCTTCCGTCGTCGTCGCCGAGCTTCTCTCGCCAAGACAGGTGAGACCCCGGCATCCATCGAAGTGCGCGTAGAAGAGGGCGGAAACGCAGCGAATCTCGGCGGCAAGCTAGAGGGGCAGGCCGGGGGAGGGGGAAGGCGGTGCATGTGATGCCGGTGCCGGTGCCGCTGACGCTCACCCATCCACCCACCCGGCTGCTGCCGCGAAGGCAAAAGGCTGGAATGGGGGGCGGGGCAAAGGGAGCAAGGAGGCAGGAGAAGCCGAACCAGAGCCGGGCTCGATCCGATGGCGATGCAGGTCGAGACCACGCTGCGCTGCACTGCCGTCGAGCGCACGTCGCGTCCGATATCGATCCTAACGACGATCTCGATCGGCGACGACGGCGACGGATGTTGAACGAAGGAGCGGCCGCAGGTGCCGGACGCCTGGGAGACGAGAGGCAGGCACGCACGCACGAGGGCAAGCAAGCGGCGGACCGGCATGCACGCATGCATAGATGGCCAGCTTCGACGGGGGCCGCTTCGACGCGGAATGATGGCACCGCGCACCGCTCAAGTCGACCGGGACCCCGCCGCACCGAAAGAGACCAAGCAAGGACGGATCCGGTCCCCGGTCGGCTGGGCCGCACACCAAACACGCGCGCGTCTGCCGCCGTTCCACGGCCGCGCTTGGCGACGACTGGTGACGACGACGACTGCGACGACGACGACGTCGATGTGCCAAGCCCCCATCGCGTCGTCGACAAAAGCCCTTCCCGCCATCCGGCGCGGCCGCGATGGCCGCGTATAGTGCAAAGAAGAGAGGTCGACGAGGGTTAAGCGCGGGACGGCCTGCGACACCCAGAATTGCTGGCCAGTCGGCAGGACGGGTCGGAGGAATGCCAAGAAGGCCCAGGCCTGGCCAGGTGCGGACGACTGGCTGAGCCCCAGCAACAAGTCAAGACGAGACATGCGCGGACACCTTGCTTGGTGCTCAATCGAGATCCCGACGAGCACATACGCGGTGGTAGGCTGAGGCTGACAGAGTATGACCGCTGCGACGTTACGCAATCGTCCACACCGACGACAGCGCAGCGGCAGCGGGGTCGACGACCGCGCGGTTGGCCATCTCCACCACGGCGAGGCGTGGAAAGGCAAGTCAAGATTGGCGGCTTTCAGCTAGTAGTCGTGGTACCGGCATATCGCATCGTCGCGTAGCGGTTGGGACATCTCGCTACGGCAACCGAGCCGACCATGAGGTCAGGGTCCAGCAGCGGGTGGCGTTGGCGGTCGAGAGCAGACGTACGGACTGGAGAAGAGGAGGCAAAGGCGACGGCACCGCGACGACGGCGCAGCGCCAGGCCCGCGACGGGCGAAGAGCAAAAGCCAAGCACAGCAGCACAGCAAAAGATTTCCGTCGCTGGCGTTGATCGTACAGAGTATGGTCTCGCCTGCGCTGCTCGCCTGACCCACCATACCGAGCGAAGAGGCGCCGTTCGAACCAGAACCCTGGACAAGGGGTGCGGCCAGGTCCATGCCGGCCGCTTCTTCCGATGTCCGCAACGACGAGTTCGGCAAGGTGGCCCATCCACGAGACGTTCATCCCTGCACCCACCTCTTTTCGGCTACTTCGAGGACAGAAGGCAACCCTCGAGAGAAGCTGGCAGTCTAAGAGTCTTTCCTACCCTTTCTCCCGTTTGTCCAACGGTGCCGTGCCTCGCAGCAGCGAGCATATGGAAGGACCGGCGACTCGCTTGGCCCTCCCGTCCGCCAAGACCTGGTCCAGCTTCTTTCGCTTCCGCACAGTACCAATCCTCGTTCTTGGCTCTTGGCCGCTGCGCTCGCTCGACGTCGCCCACACTGTGTACATACTCGCCCCACCATTGGTCGTCCCCCCGCACAGCGGCCCGCACACGGAAACTGGGGCATGATCTTGGAGCCTGCTTACGCCAGAGCGGCTCTCGAACCGCGTGATCTCACGAATATTGGACTGTAGTTAACGACGCACAGAAGGGCGAGGCAGAGAAAAAGGCGGGCGCGAGCGACATGACCCGCGGGGGGCGCGACAAAAGAGGAATCTGAGAATCAAACAGGTCCCGTGTGCGGCGTCGTCGTCGTCGTCGTCGGTATACCGGTCGGATCAGGGCCGTCGTCGGTCGGTCGGACGCTGGTCAAGGAGTCTAGGCCTGGACCTCCTGGCTACGTACTACTGAACACTCACTGGACTCCCCCCGCCTCCTTTGCGTCCGCCTCGGCCTCCGCACGATCCAGGATGCGGGGAGCGCTTTTGGGTCGGCCGTCGACTCTTCGTTCTTATTCCAGTCCTATTGTGCAGCATGAACCCCCCACCGGTCACCGGTGCCGCCGGACCCTCTGTCGCGCCAAGCTTCTTTTGGCAACCTTTCTTTTGCGAAGATCCGCGAGGCGTCGCTGGGTCGAGACAGGGCGGTGGCCATCAGACAACAACGAGAAGAGAGCGTCGTTGGCAGGGCTTTCGGCGCTAGGCAGGAAGGTGTGTTGCTGCGGCGCCGAGCGGCCTGTTGGTCAGAGCAACGGGACTGGTCCAGGTGTCGAGCGGATCCTTTCCTCTTCACCTCGCTGCAAAGGAGTCAGGCGACGGAACAAAGAGATGCTTCCGTTGACCTCGCGCCAACAGCCAAGGGCCAGACGAGGTGTAAAATGTGCTCGGCTTGCAGACGAACGGACCAGCAGACCATGCTCGCCCTTACACCGCAGCGCAGCGCAGTGCATGGCATGGCATGTCAGGGCAGGGGTGCAGCATGCTCTTGGACTCCCGTCGTCGACGGACCGGCTTGTTCTTCATCCCGCACTGCGACGACGTTGACGACGACAAGGACCTTAGAACGTGCTGCCTGGCCAGAGCAGGCCAGGCATCACGCCACGCCCCCTCGCCCCCTCGTGCACATCAGCTGCACATCATCCCCTGCCCCTGTTCGCCCCCCCTTAATCCCTTCTGACACGCTCATGACAGGTAGAGGGTGAGATGCGCAAACGATAAGACTCGCCGCCCCGAACCATGACCATGGCGCCCTGGCATGGAGCATCTGCTCGTAGAGTGCCTGCTTGCACCCACCCAGAAAGACGCAACCGTCTCAGCTGTGGTCATCGGCATAGCACGCAGGACGGACGATGCGATGAAGGGGCATTGCGAAGCATCTCGAACCACCGTACCACGCACCGTACTCTACATACGCCACCGCCCCACTCCCCCTCGTTAGAACCTCGTCTGGAGGTTGATCGGGTTGGACTGGATTCGAGCAGACGTATCGTGCAAGACCGTACCATGCCATACCTTCGGCTCGGGTCAAATCATGTCCAACCAGACCCTTTCTAAGGAGACGCGGCAGCCTAGAAGGCCTGATCGACGACCCGACGGGTGCGCCATCTCGACCGCAAGCCAGACCCGGCCGACCAGGCAGCGGGGGTGAGCGCACCATTGTGGCAGCCACATGTCCGCTTATCCTCGCGCTGACGTGCAAGGGGAATAAGAGGGATCATCGACAGGCTCCACGATCGTCATCCGATCCGATCCAACTCGATGGTGATCATGCCCACATCGGAATGACCAGGCCCTGGCTGCAACCGCACCATCGTAGAGATACAGAGTAGTGGCCCGCTCACCCCGCCTCCCGGGTGCGGTCGGGTAGGTCGAGCGACCAACATTCCTCGGCACGTCGCGCACACCTGCGCACTGTCCTGGTCCCAGCCTACCGGTAGCACGCACGCACGGGCGATGATCGAACGAGAACGGGACCCTCTGAAGTGTACCAGCAGGCTCTGTAGCTCACCTCTGTGCACAACATGCGTCTGTTTGCAATTCGAGACCGAGAGCAGGCTGGCCAGGCAGGAAGGCGTGCGAGGGCGCACGCGCGCGTGTGCGTGTGTGTGCGCAAGAGGGTCTCTCTCGTCAGCTGACTGACATGAGACCTTGATCCCTGCCCCGCCCGTGTCGTACCCGTTCCGAAGCCCATTCTCCCTCGCCCCACGGCGAGGTCGGTGTCGAAGATTGCGGTGGGGGAACTAGGTTAGGGACTAGCAGATAAGGATTGGAATGCCGCCCAGGGACTTCCTCGTCCTCGACTTCGTGTCCCTCTCTGCTGTTCGATCATCATCCTTCTCCCCTCCGTCTCTATGTTGTCGCAAACCGCAAGGCTTGCTGCTGTACTTTGATCCTTGATGGCAACTCCGCGCAAAGGAAGAGCACAGGGGACGATCTCCAGGCCCACGGCCGCCGTGCGTGGATCAGAGACGCCATTCCCCCTTGCGTCCATCCACGTACACTCATTTACCGGCTGCTCGTAAGGATCAGACTACCCGCTGAGGAAATGGAGAGTCCCACGTCGAAACGACGGGGTGGGCTACGCGAGCCGCTGATTCGATCAGGACGACGCGCGTATGCAGTACGAGCGAGGATCGTGGATGTGCGGGAGAAAGGCAAACGTCCACCCTGGACAGTACCGATCACGGTACGAGCGAGGAAGAGGACAGGGCAGGGCAGGTGAAGGATTGAATGGCTGGCGAGTCATGGCTACGACCTGTAGCCCGCCTTGCCTTTAGTATGGGACGACCAGAGATGGTTGGTGGGGTAGAGAGGGAGACAGTTAGCCCGACAGGGCGAGGCGAGGGGCTGAGTGGGTCGATAGGATAGGAATTCCCCAGGACGGTACGGGCCGACCGATCGAGATGCAATGAATGACATGGAATGGCGATAAGACGAACGAAGATCAAGGAGCGACAAAGAATAGATGACTTGTACCGTTACTGAAGCCAGTGAGGCCGTTGGAAAGAGAGAATGGCACGAGTGAGGGAAGACAGACTGGACCGGCCAGTCACGAGTCCCTACCTCGCCGTGACGACGACGACGTCGACGTCCACGGCATGCGCGCGCGGCCCGTTTGCACACGACCGGCGTGTGTGATTCTCGGGCCCGCTGAACGATTGCCTGCCTGCTGCTCGGCCGACGAGGGCGATACCCGACGAGCGCGGTGACCTAGGACGACTTGGCAAAGTTGACGCCGCTAAAGACCATGTTCTGACCGATGGCGGCGTATCCGCCCTGGCTCTCGATGATCTCTCCGTCGGCGCTCGTCATACGGAAGGCGAACTTGTCGTTGGGCCCGCAGCCGGGCGCCTCAAAGAAGCTGTTGTCGCGGTGGTTGGCCTTGGTCCACTGCGAGCTGCCCTGCAGCTGGTACTCGACCTGGACGACGGGGCGGTAGGCGCCGCGCACCTGGAAGTCGCAGAAGCCCTGCGACGCGCCATTGCGCCAGCGCATCTCGAGGGCCTTGTCGCCGCCGCCCGTCCGCTGGAAGACGCCCTCGCAGCTGACGAACTTCCACTTCATCTCGAGCTCGGTGCCGTCCGTGGAGCCCGTGACGCTCTGCCACGCGTCCGGGTGCAGGTCGAGGCCGCTCTTGCACTGCTCCAGGCCCGGGCACAGGTCCATGACGATGGCGTACGTCGGGTCGGTGAGCTGCTGGCCTGCAGAGACCTGCGTGCCCTCCTCGATGGTCCACTGCGTGTTGGGCTTGAAGGTGCTGACGGGCGTGTGCTGAATCTCGACGCAGGCGCCGCACGCGAAGCCGTCGACCCAGTTGCGCTGGTTCATGGCGATGCCCGGCAGGTTGGCGTGGGGCATGTCGTCGTACATGCACGCGCCGCCCTGCCACGCACCCGGACCGCCAAAGGTGGTGCCCTTGCCGCTCCACAGCATCGAGAGCGAGAGCAGGCTCCAGTCCTGACCCGCGGGCGGGCGGCCGGACGACACCTTGCCGCGCACCGTGAGCGAGTTGGCGTTGCCTGCGAGATTCTTGTCGGGCGTGGATCCCGGCTGCAACTGCGGCTGTGTGGCGTTGCTGTTGCCGCCGCTGTTGCCGCCGCTGTTTCCCCCGCTGCTGTCGCCGCTGCTGCCGCCACTGTTGCCGCCGCTGTTGCCGCCGCTGTTGCCGCCGCTGGTGTGGTCGTGGGTGCTGCCAGTGCTATCGCTGCTGCCGCTGCTACTTCCGGTGCCAGAGTCGCCGCCGTAGTTGTCCTTGCCATTGCCTGATCCGGTCCCTTTACCGCCAGCGGCAACACCAGCCGCGACACCTCCGACTGGGGCGTTGACGGCGTCGTGCTCGCCTCCCTCCTCGGAGGGCGAGTTGGCGTTGGCGGACCTGCACTTGACGTTCTTGGACCTTCGACGCAGCAGTCCGGCCCCCTCGACGGTTTGATCCATGCCGCGGCCCAGGCGGTGATGGTGCGAGCGTCGCTGGAGGCCGTGGTGGCGGGCGCCGTCCTGAGCGGCGACCAGGCCGAGCGAGAGCGACGAGGCCACGAGGGGCAGCACGAGGATGAAGCTGAGCGAGGCCTTCATTGTTGCGCTGCTCGAGGTACAGAAACAGTACTCGGATTGTCCGTCTGGTGGGTGTCTTGCTGCGATGCAGTGAAATCAAGCAGAAATGGATCGTCGACGCCGGGTCGATGATTGCGAAAGCAGAGGAGAGAGCAGGTGACCGTCGACGCACAGTGCCGGACTGTATCGAGGGATGGGAAATGAGCAGGGTGGGTAGAGGGAGAGAGATGGACAGAGAGAAGGGGGGGGGGGGGTAAAGTACCCTCGCAGAGACGATGGAGAGATGGAGATGAGGGCGATGGGGCGACCGGGATGGGGGCGGCTGTCGGGGGCTTGCTTTATACGCTTTGTCGGTGTCGACATCGAGCAAGGCAGGGGGGGGCCCATCATGGAGCGACTCGAGCGAGTCGCAGCGGGAAGTGGGCGCAATGGCGCAGGAGCAAGTTGGCTGCCGGTGGGAGGACCCTTACGACGACGACGAGGTACGGAGAGGCACAAGCAGGAGCCGTTGCAACGCGTGCATCGTGAAGCAACGGACAGCAGCCGTGGGCCTCGCGGCGGCGTAGACTGGCAGCGGGAGGATTGCCGGACAATAGGAATCGCGGTTGCCACCGACTGCGCGCCGCAGCATCGTGGCCGGTGGCGGCTTGCACGACCCACCCGCTCGCCGTTCAGACGGGATACAAGCTCGGGGCTGGGTCAAGGGGCGTCGCGGCAGCCGCAGCAACATCGATATCATCATCGTCAGCAGCACTGTGGCTGTTGTCAACGGCGCGTGGCCACGGGAACGAGATGGCACCGAGGGCAGCCACGGCGACGGGCGGGTCAGGCCGAGGAGCGAAGCTTGAGCCATACCGGCGGTCAAAGTCAGGTAGTGCGACCTCGCTCGGAATAGGCAGTACGTCTTTGACCGTGCGAGTCGGAGGTCATCGTCCGAGGTGTGGCTGCGGTGCGTGCGCTAGGGTCGGGGCCAATGCTGTCCGGGCGACGACGCCGCGAGGCGGGTGATCCGATGCAAGCCAAGGCATGCAGAGCTCGGTGAGGTGCGGGCAGGCAGCGGCGGCGGCGGCGGCGACGGCGGCGGTGTGACAGGCCAACCTGTCGGGGCGGGCGCCGACGTGAGCAAGACGGGGACCGGCACGGACCGAACGGGAGCGATGCGAGGGCGAGCGGACGGCACGCGCAACCGGTCGTCGGTGCGTTACGAGGCGACGCCTGCGGTGGGGGTGGGTTGCGCTGATTGCAGATGCGTGGCTGCACGGGTTGAGCGGTGGTTGCCCGGTCGCTGTCGTCGTCGCATGGATGTCGTTACGTTTTGGTGGCTGTCGGTGGCGATGCTATCGGCTGACAAGGCGACAAGGGGTCGTGAAATGGGGAAAGACGAGGGGAGCTGCACGTCTTGTCAACATGGCCGCAAACCGGTTGGGCCGTGGCTGGGCATGCACCGGCGCAGGTCCGACTGTCGGCTTGACTGTCATGGTCTACATATCTAGCCCCGGCGAACTAGTGAAAGAAGAACAGGGAGGCCACCTTAACTAAACCTAATGAAATGTAAGAATACAGTCAGATGCAATATGAAAGACTGACAGAGCACCAAGATGGTGGTGTTGCGAGACTGTCTGCTGCAAGAGAACAGCAGATTTTGACCTTTTCAGAGCATTTTCAGCACTTTACCCCACAGATCCCCAGCTTGCACCACAAAAAGCCCTGCAACCTTGCTCATCTGCTAGTGATGATTCTCAGGCTTGCAAAGATGCTTGGAGCAGCCTGATTAGAGCCCTGCAAGGCAGTATGCGTGGGTAGAATGTCGGATCCCAACAATTTTTGAGCATTTTCAGCACTTTGCCCAACAAATCTCCCCACCTGCCCTGTGAAAGACTCTGCAAGCTTGCTCATCTGCTAGTCCTGATGCTCAGGCATGCGCAGATGCAAAGATTGGCCAGAAGATGGCCTTGCAAGGCTGTCTGCTGCAGGTGAACAATAGTTTCTATATTTTCTACCCAAAAAGCCCTATCGTGCCATCTCGTTGTTTTGAAGAACAGCTCCGGACACTCTGGATGGCTTATATTGCAGCCCTGAGCAAGCCCTGAGTTTGAATCTGCATTGCAGGTGCCTTCAACACCAACTTTGTGCAGCAGGAGCCCTTGTAGAGCAGATAGAAAGTCAATATTGTTGGGGTTCTGCCACAGTTCACCCCAAATCCCCATATCCTTCCACAAAAGGGCCCTGGTAGCTTGCAAGCTTTGTACCAAAGCGGATCTGTGGGGTTGGAGCTGCTCAGACTGCTGGTCAAAGTCGCGAAGCGGTGGCTGCGCACTGACCCACGCCCAAGCGAGGATCGCGGCAGCCAGCTCCACTTATGCGGGAAGGGCCAGTGAGGGTCCCCGCTCGCCGCTTCGACCCTTCCCATCCTCCATCACCAACCCTGGCCTCTCCTTGCTATACACCTCGCTCCAGGTCTCCTTCGCATCAAATCCTTGCGAAGAGTTCGGACGCCGCCGCCACCGTCTCCACCCGCGCCGCTGCTTGGCCACCGACACAGCACACCAGACATTTCCTCGACGACGGACGGCATGCCGAGCCTCGGTGCCTCTGCCGCCAATGTCGTCGCCCGAGGAGGCGCTGGCCCTCACCAGGGAGCTTGAGAAGCGCCAGGCCACCAACCACTTTCCAACGCTCGCCACACGATCTGGCGCGAAGCGAGACAGGCCCTCTCTCGGCAGCTCCCTCTCCGACGGCAGCCACGTCAGCAAGGGTCACACCGAGGCAGGCAAGACGACAGCCGATCGACATGGAGACGAAGCAGAGGCACAGCGCTCTGACGCGCAGGTCGAGGTCGACGACGACCTGAGAGCCTTTCTCGATCGCCAGAACGATCAACAAGAGGTACCACAGGATCAAGCGGATGCCGTGGAAGAGAACGGGACAGACGACGCAGCGCTCTCCCCGGATGCCCCCGGCGATGATGTCGAGCTGGAGCTGGAAATGGACTATGACACCCAGACTGCGATCAACGAGGACCGAACAGGCTCGGAGGATCGCATCGACACTGTGCTCGCGACATCCCCAACAAAGCACACGCGACCACCAAGGTGGCAATCGTCTACAGCCTCGGAACAGGCCGCCGCCCCGACATCGGCAGCAACGCACAAGCGGAGGGCTCTCCACCGTGCTGGCAGCAGCACTGCTTCCGCCTCCAAGAAGCGGATGACCGTGCTGATGGATGAAGAGATGCCCGGAGATGGCCTGTTGACCGGGGCGTCCGAGACGGACGAAGACGCGCTCGACGAGGAAGACGAGGCAACGGACGAGGATTTCGACGAGGACCTGGAGGACGACGATGGTCCCCACGCAGAAGGTGACGATGACCACACCATCGGCGCCCGGCCGAGCCGCGCGGCAACAATACCAAAGCCGGCGACCGACGGCAGGCGTCGGTCTTCCCAGCTCGACAGTCCGGCGACCATCGCGCGCAGCAAGGATGCAGATGAGACAGAAGACCTTCGATCCATCGCCGAGGACGCCAAGCAGCCTGGCTCCGAAGAGGAGGAAGGCAGTGCCGGCGACGAAGAAAAGGATGAATCGGAAGAGGAGTCAGACGTCGAAGACGACGACGACTCGGACGAGGAAGTCGAGCCGTCCCTCAAGTACGCCCGGGTCAAGGGCAGCGCATCCGACATCCTCGCCAAGGACAGTGCCAGCGCGTTCGCCGTTTCGCCGCGCTTCCTGGCGCTCGGCACCCACGGCGGCATGGTCTACATCCTCGACGTCGAGGGCAATCTGATCAAGGGCTTCCGCTCCCACACGGCCAGCATCCTCGCCATCGACATCGACACCACCTGCGAGTTTGTCGCGAGCGCCAGCATGGACGGCATGGTGTCGGTCTCGGCGCTCTCGACGTCGGAGCAGTACGTCTTCGACTTCAAGCGGCCGATGCGCTGCATCTCGCTCGAGCCCAACTTTGGCCGCAAGAGCACGCGCGCGCTCGTCTGCGGCGGCATGGCTGGCGCCCTGGTCCAGCGCGAAAAGAGCTGGTTCGGCCACAAAGAGGTGGTGCTGCACGCCGGCGAGGGCCCCATCTACACGACCCAGTGGCGCTCCAACCTGATCGCGTGGGCCAACGACCGCGGCGTTCGCATCTACGACACCAACACGCATCAGCGCATCAGCTTCATCTCGGCACCAAGCGCCGACGTCCGGGCTGACCTGCACCGCTGCAGCCTCTACTGGCAGGATGACCGCACGCTGCTGGTCGCCTGGGCCGACCACATCAAGATCGCCAAGGTCAAGGAGCGGAAGCCGGCCCAGACGTCGGCCCTGGGCTCGCAGCAGCCGCAGTTCTACGTCGAGATCTCGGCCATCTTCAAATTGGACTGCATGATCAGCGGCATCGCGCCCTACGGCCTCGACTACCTCGTGCTGGCCTACATCACCGACGACGAGGACGGTGCCGACGGATCCGGGTTCAGCGACCATCGCGACGTCCAGAAGCGGGGCGCAGCCCTTCGGCCCGAGCTCCGCATCATCAGCCGAGCCGGCGAGGAGCTCAGCAGCGACGTGCTTAGCCTCAACGGCTTTTCGCGCTTCCAGTGCAACGACTACCTGCTGGTGCCGTCCGAGGAGGCGCGCGCCTACAGCGCCGCGCTCATGGCCAAGAAGCGAGTCAAGAGCGACCCAGAGGCCAGCACCTACTACGTCATAAGCCCGAAGGATGTTGTCGTGTCGAGGCCGCGCGACGACCGCGACCACGTCGAGTGGCTGCTCGACCGGAGAAAGTACGAGGCGGCGCTGGTCAAGGTCGAGGCCATGGGCAAGACGGCGGCCAAGGAGAACGGCTTCGACGCCGAGGAGATTGGCAAAAAGTACCTCAACTGGCTCGTCGACGAGGACCGCTTCGACCAGGCGGCCAAGGTGGCGTCCAAGATCCTCGGGCGCAACGTCCAGGCGTGGGAGGACTGGATCTTCCTCTTTGTCGAAAAGGGCAGGCTGGGCACCGCGATCCCCTTTATCCCCACGAGCGACCCGACGCTGAGCGGGCTCGTGTACGACATGATCCTGGCCCACTTCCTCCAACACGATCCCAAGATGCTGCTCGAGACCATCCGCGAGTGGCCCGCCGAGATCTACAGCACCCAGGCCGTCGTGCTCGCCATCGAGGACCGGCTGTCGCGTGAAAGGTCGAGCACGCTGCTCATGGAGTGCCTGGCCGAGCTCTTTATCCGCAACCGGCAGCCAAGCAAGGCCCTGCCGTACTTTCTGCGGCTGCGCAGGCCCAACGTGTTCGACCTCATCCGTGACAACAACCTCTTCACGGCGGTGCAGGACCAGGCGCTGCTGCTCATCGAGTTCGAGGAGGACATCCGCAGCCGCAACGAGAAGGACGAGCAGGGTCAGCAGAAGAGGAGCGTCGCGCCGGCATCGAAGCACGGCGCGGCCATTGAGCTCCTCGTCGACCACACGCACTCGATCCCCGTGAGTGGCAGCGAAGCCTGGCCCTTCTGACGGACCCGATTGCACAGAGAGCTGATGAGCTGCCCCCGTACACGGTCTCCCTTCTGCCCCCTGCCATCCCTGCCACGGAAACAGATCCATCGCGTCATCAAGCAGCTCGAGAGCGAGCCTCGGTTCCTCTACATGTACCTCGACGCCCTGTTCGACCGGGACCCGCAGCAAGTGACGAGCCTTTCGGACCTGCAGGTGAAGCTGTACGCCGAGTACGAGTACCCCAAGCTGATGGCCTACCTGCGCGCCATGAGCAGCTTCTACTCGTTCGAGCGCGCCTTTAACATCTGCAAGGAGCACGACTTTGTGCCCGAGATGGTCTTTCTGCTCGGCCGCGTCGGCGACAACAAGCGGGCGCTCAGCCTCATCATCGAGAGGCTGAACGACGTCGAACGCGCCATCGACTTTGCAAAGGAGCAGAACGACGACGACCTCTGGGAGGATCTGCTGCGGTACTCGGAGACCAAGCCCGGTGAGTCCGCTCTGCGCTGCAGTGCAGAAGGTGGCGGTAACAAGGCAGAGAGGGGGCTGTAGAGGTCCCGACTCTGACCGCTTCGTCGACCCGTCACCGGCCGCGTCCTATTCAGCCTTCATCCGCGGCCTGCTCGAGAACGTCGGCGCCGAGATTGATCCGATCCGCCTGATTCGACGCATCAAGAACGGCCTCGAGATCCCCGGCCTCAAGGCTGCGCTGATCAAGATCCTGCATGACTTCAGCCTCCAGGTGAGCCGTCTCCGGCCTTGGGCGAACGAAGTAGCTTGATTAAGACGCATTGTTCCGACTGACAAAGCCACCCATGCCTTGCACACCTCGCCGCCTGGCTGCAGATTTCGCTCCTCGAGGGATGCGACGCGATCCTCAGCCACGACAACCGCCTGCTCTCGAACGAGCTGCAGCGCGGACAGGAGTACGCGCAATACTGCGACGGTGAGTCGCCGCTCATGCCGGTCCGAGAAGAGCGGATGCGCCGCGTGCAGGGATGCTGACCTCGTGCTCATCATCTCGCTGCACCTCCGACTCCACGGCCGACGATTTGCAGGCGACACACGTTGCGTCACCTGCAAGCTTCCCCTGCTGCCCAAGCCGGCATCCATCGTCAACGGCCTCGCTGCGTCCGTACGCGCACCCGCGCCAGCAGCAGCAGCCGGCGCGTCGCCGCAGAGCAAGACGATCATCTACCTGTGCGGCCACGCGCACCACCTGCACTGCCTGGTGCCGCCCGCCAACATCCCGACGATCAAGGAGCGCAGCGTCCCGCTCGACCTCAAGGCCACCTCGACGCAGGCGTTCGCCGCCAGCCCCAATGTGCGCAAGCGGTGGAGCCACCTCGACTCGCGCGCCGCCTCGACCGTCGACGCCATCTCGCCCGTCGAGCTGCTCGGGTACGGGCCGCAGCTGAGGGCCGAGGAACGCCAGCGCGCGTTTGAGGAGAGACTGAGGTACGAGAGCCGGCTGCGCGTCCTCCTGCGCAAGGGCTGTCCCGCCTGCCGGAAAGAGATGCTGGCGGCTAGCGAGTTGGCCGTCTGACGGATCGAGGAAAGGAGTGGGGTTCTGCAAGTGCGGCTGCTGTATCGTGTAATGCCGGGTGCGTTCCGTGTCGGAGCCGTCTCTGTGCCTCTCGGGCGCCTGTCAAGTGCTCTATAGGCCTTCCTTCGAGGGGAGAAGTGGAGGACGGGACCTCGATCAAGGTCTCGAGACGCCCGCTGCGCTCGCGACGGCAGCGGGCGTGTCGCGGCCGAGCCACATTGCGCGTTCCCTGTCGCCCTCTGGACCGGGAGGCGGCGAGGGCTGGAAAAAGCGACAGCGGGACTTGAAGGCTGACGTGGGGGGGGGGGGGGGTTAGGTTCGATGCGGGGTTTTGAGTGAGGGTCTAGTCGAGGAGGGCAAAGACGAGGGAGGGGGGAGCGCCGTCTCACCTTCGAGGGATCGCTTGCGGATGATGGATTCTACGGCCAACTCGTTGCGCATCTGTCTCGTCTGTCGGCGGGCGAGGGAGGGGGGGTGGCGCAAGAGGGGAGCGTCGACCGTCAGCTCTCGGACCACCGGTCGGCAAGGCAGCATCGGGGCCCTGCAACGGGCCATTGACCTACCAAGAACTCGCTCTGATCCTCTCCCCTCCCCCACCTCGCCTGCGTCGGCGTCGGCGTGTAGTCGGCATCGAGCTTGCTTTCGGTTCCCGAGGGTCTGGGGCCTCGGGCCTGGTCGGCCACGCCGATGCAGTACCGGACTACGTCCTCCCTCCCCTTCCAGACGTCGAGGAGCTCCTTCCAGAACTGGGCGCACGCCTGCTCGGGCACGGTCGAGTACGTGCTCTGGCCCAAGTCGGCGGCGTTGGACGCCGAGAGGGGCGACGACGACGAGAGGAGCGAGGGGGAAGAGAGGTACCCCTGATCCCGCGAGCGCGCCAGATGCCGGTTGAGCCGCGTCGTGATCGTATCGTCTACCTGTCGATGCTGTCTGAGAAGATCTAGAGGTGGGTCGAGAAGGGAGGGAGGGGTGGTCGTGGGGAGGGCGAGATGGCCGGCAAATGTTAGCCGGGTCGCTCGCTGCTGCGTGCCAAGGTGCCGGGAGGGGCGCACCTTTGAACTCGACGATTGCGAGGCACGTGTTGGGCGTGAGGTTCTTGACGTTGGTCGGCGTCGGGGGCACATCGAGTGCTGCCGAGCCTAGCGGGATTTGACCGCCGCTGGACAGGTCGGAAGGCGATGGCGCCGTGGCGGGTCCTGGGTGGGAGCGGGACGACGACGCCGCTGCGGCCATGTTGGGCGAGTACCACGACATGGATGCGTGCACGACTGCGGGGCGGGGAGGGTGAAGGGTCGAGGAGTGCGTTGGCTCGCTTCAGGAAGATGGTGATGGTGGCGAGGACGAGGGGCGAGCAAAGGGGGGAGGCGGTCGTGGCGGCTGAGTAAGACGGTGTTGGGAGGACAGGCGGGCGGGTCGGAGGGTGGCAAGTGCGCAGCGCAGCGCGGCGCGGCGCGGCCCAAAACGAAGAAGCAACGAAGACGAGGGAAAAGGGCCAAGCCGACAAGGGGACCGTGTGGAGGCCCACCGCCGGAAGTCGGGGGAGGGGGGGCGCAGACGGACACGCTGGGCAGCGCCACCAACAGCAAGCAGCCTTGCCGTCGCCGAGGCTGGGCTACACCCCTGCCTGCCTTCTACTCTGCCCCCTCTTCTCCCCGGTCACACATCTCACCCGCAAAGACGACAACGACAAGCAATGCATTCATCCACGGCGGCCCGGCATCTACACCTGGATGTACTTGTACGGGTTGAGGATCTTCTTGGGGTCAAACAGGTCCTTGATCCGCTTCATGTACTCGATCGACGTGGCGTCCTTCGAGTAGCCAATCTTCTGCGCCTTCATCAGGCCCAGGCCGTGCTCGGCCGAAATCGAGCCCTTGACCTTGGACGTCCACTCGTAGATGTACGGCTCAATGATGGCCTCGGTCGCCGCGTCGTAGTCCTTGGCCACAATGTTGATGTGCAGGTTGCCATCGCCAATGTGGCCGTAGCCGCAGACGGCCTCGACGGCCTTGTCGGCGCCCAGCGCCCCCTGCTCGTCGATCCGCTTGCGCATGTCGAGCACCAGGTCGTACATCTTGTCCACCGGCATGCTCAGGTCGTACTTGAACACCTTGCCCATCTTGCCCGCCGCCTCCGGGATCGACTCGCGCAGCGCCCACAGCGACTGCAGCTGCGTCTCGTCCTGCGCCAGCACCCCGTCCGAGATCAACCCGCTCTCGAGCAGGTCCTCGAGCAGCACTTGCAGTTTCTGCGGTCAGTCAAGGGGGGGGCGGGTGTCGCCGCAGCGGGGGCAGAGGTTCATGTCAGCCGATGTGAACGTGCGCGTGCGCGGGCTCGACCACGGGTGCCACCGGGATCCTCACCTCGTCGTCGTGGTCCTTGTTGCTGCCGCTCGTCTCGATGAGGACGTAGAAGGGATGCCTCGCCTCAAACGGGTCGCGCACGCCTGCGGTGGCGTGGCCCTGCACCACCTCAAACGACTGCTGGTCGAAAAACTCAAACGCCGACAGGATCTCGCCGCAGTGCTTCTTGACCTGCGAAAACGTCTTCTGCACGTCCTCGTACGAGTCGAGCGCAAACACGGCCACGTTCATCGCCGAGGGTCTCCGCGGCGTCACAATCGACACGCCCGTGATAAGGCCAATGGTGCCCTCGGAGCCGATGAAGAGCTGCTTGAGGTCGAAGCCCGTGTTGTCCTTGCGCAGCGTCGAGAGGCCCTCGAGGACGGTGCCGTCGGGGAGCACCACCTCGAGACCCAGCACGTTGCCGTGGAGCGAGCCGTACCGGAGGAAGCGGAGACCGCCGGCGTTGGTGGCGACGTTGCCGCCAATGTGGCACGAGCCCTTGGCGCCGAGGTCGAGCGGCATCATGTACCCCTTCTCGGCGATGTGGTTGTCGAGCGCCTCGAGGATGCAGCCGGCGTCGCAGACGAGGGTGCCCGAGATTTCGTCGAAGCTGCGGATCCGGTTGAGGCCGCCGAGGTTGACGACGACCTCGTCAAAGACGGGCACGCCTCCGCCGACGAGGCCCGTGTTGCCGCCCTGGGGCACGACGGCGAGGTTGCGCTCGTAGCAGTGCTTCATGATCCTAGAGACCTCGTCGGTCGTCTTTGGCTTGAGCACGAGCTGGCTCTTGCCGTGGTACTTGTTCATCCAGTCGTTGTTGTACATATCGAGCTCAGACGAGTCGACGGTCTGGTAGGACGCGGCCGACGACGACGACGACGACGACGACGACGACGACGAGGCGTCGGGCGAGACGGTGGTGAGGATCGACGAGGGCGACGAGACAATCTTGGCAAATGCCTCGACGTCGGCCGGGGTGAGGGTGGCGTAGGCGTCGCTGCGGGAGGGTGCAGCGTAGTTTCTGACCTGCGTCGTCTTTTCGTACCGGTGCGTGTAGGAGGGCGAAGCGGCGACGGGGCGTCGGAGCGATGTGGCGGGAACGGTGAGGAGCCTCTTTGCGACGCTGAACGGGGCGGCGGAGGCATGGGCGTCTGCGCACGCCTGCCTGAGGGCGCGAGCGGCGAAGCGGGTCCTCGAGGTGGCGAGCATCGTTGGCGGCGGACAGCGGGTGGAAGGAAGTCGGTCGCGATAGGGGTTCGGAAGGGAGTGGAAGATGTGGTGGTGGGTCGACGAGATCCATCAATGAAGCGCCACGCGAGCTGCCTCTCTCTGCGTGGTCAGACAGGCCAGGCGGCCTGGCCGAAGCGAGAGCCCCATCGCTGGCCGGGGAAACGCCGAGTGACTCGGCGATCCGCCCGTCGTTGGTGGGACAGGGCTTGTACGACGCCGGCCGGCATCTTCCTACGCCGTCGAGATCTGCATCGGGTGAGATGCGTGTCCGATGAGCTGGTGGCTGATGCCCCGATCTGGCCTGAGAGTGAGTTCGCGTTTGGGCGGTCGGTGGCTAGGGCAGGCAGGCCAGAAAAACTTTCCAGCCAGGACACCTTTCCCCGCCTGACCCTGGGCTGGCCGTTGCTGGGCTGGGCTGGGCTGGGCTGGGCTGGCTGGGCTGGGCTGGCCCGGATCCCGGGCTCCACACGCGACCGCCTGCAGCCCCGGGGAGGCAGGCAAGGGTAGCCTCGCCGCCACCCGCCGTTGCTGTCATCGGACGTCAGCCCTCGACCACCATCACGCCTTACCCTGACTCCCTGCCATCTCATCACGCACCTTCCTCCGCTCCTCTCTTGAACTCGCACTGGACGTCGCCGTCACATCCTAGCGCATCTCTGCTTCCAACGACGCCAGTCCTGCTCGCCCCGTTCCTCTGATAGGCCACCGACTCTGGCCATCCACCGCCAAAAGGTCCGCACCTCCAACGGTCCAGACCCTCCTGGCTCTTGCCTCTCGATCTCTTCGCTCCACGATCTCGTCAGAAACACTGTCAACGATATCATAGCGAGCTATCGCTCGGACGTCTCTCTCCGTCGCTCGGCCAGTCGCCACACCTTATCGTCTTCGGACCCGCACCGCGCGCACCTCTGCACATTCCGGCCTCGCGCTCCGAGCCTCCAGCTGCCCGTGCGTCCTAGCGCGCACGTCCGGACGGCCCCTTGGCCATCTCCGCCCTTTGCTCTCCTGCACGCACCATGGTCAGCGACCTCGACCGCCAAATAGAACAGCTCAAGCGATGCCAGCCTCTGTCCGAGTCCCAGGTCAAGGAGCTCTGCCTCAAGGCGAGAGAGATTCTCATCGAGGAGGGCAACGTCCAGCACGTCGATGCGCCCGTCACCATCTGCGGTGACATACATGGCCAGTTCTTTGACCTCATGGAGCTCTTCAAACACGGCGGGATGTGTCCAGAGACAAACTACCTCTTTATGGGTGAGCCGAGCCGGGTCGCCCCTTCATCCTCGACGGGAGCGCGACGGCAGCGCTGACACGATTCCCTCGCTCTGTCTTTGCCTACCCTTGCTCTCTTTGGTTCGTTCCACGGCAACTCAGGCGACTTTGTCGATCGCGGCTTCTACTCGGTCGAGACCTTCCTGCTGCTGCTTGCCCTCAAGGTGCGCTACCCGGATCGAATCACGCTGATCCGCGGCAATCACGAGTCGCGGCAGATCACCCAGGTCTATGGCTTCTACGACGAGTGCGCGAGAAAGTACGGCAGCGTCAACGTGTGGCGCTACTGCTGCGAGGTGTTCGACTACCTTGCCCTGGGCGCCGTCGTCGATGGCCGAGTCTTTTGCGTCCACGGAGGGCTCAGCCCCAACATCGAGTCGCTCGATGAGATCAGGGCCATCGACAGGAAGCAAGAGGTGCCTCACGACGGCGCCATGTGCGATCTGCTCTGGTCCGATCCGGATGGTGAGTGGCGGGCGGAGGGCCCTTCGGTCCGCTGGATGCCGGCCTCTCCTCGACACCGATGATCTGACCGCCTCGGCCTCGTCCTGCCCCTCTTTTGCGCCGGCGCTGCCACCAGACATCACCGGATGGGGTATGTCGCCCAGAGGAGCCGGCTACCTGTTTGGAAGCGATGTGGTGGCCAAGTTTGCGCACACCAACGACCTCGACCTGGTCGCCCGGGCGCACCAGCTCGTCCTGGAAGGCTACAAGCTGATGTTCGACCAGACGATTGTGACGGTCTGGTCGGCGCCCAACTACTGTTACCGCTGCGGCAACGTCGCCTCCATCCTCAAGCTCGACGATGCGCTCAACCAAAAGTACGAGACCTTTGATGCCGCTGCACAGGAGTGAGTCTCGTCTTGTCATCGCACGGCACCGTCGCGTCCGTGACCTGCAGCAGCAACGCATGCTGACTCTGTTTCGACCTCCTTGTCTGTCTGCAGAGCGCACGGCGTCCCGGCAAAACGACCGGCTCCAGAGTACTTCTTGTAGTCTCGGCCACCGTCCCCCCCGCTGCCTCAGTCGCCTCGCACCCTGCTCTACTATACCACGCTTCCAACCTCGGCTCGTCGTCACCCGTTGCTCTCGCAAGCTTTCCTCCAGCCACCCTTCCTTCCTTCCTTCCTCCTCCGCCTCCTGCCCATGTACCCCGCGTCGGCATGTATCGCCCGCCACACGCTTTGGCCGGCTTGTACTTTTATCTCTCCATACGACATCATGTCTAGAACATCGCCGCACCAGGGCGGCTGCCCTGCCTGGCTGCGACGCAAGGGCCGGCGCCGCCGCGTCTGTGCGGAGTGATCATTTGGGGCACGGGCGCGGCGCACACGGACGCTGCCAGCTTGGCAGGTCCGCCGTCGGTCGGTGGCGGGCGTTGACAGTGTGTGTGTGGGCAGACGCCCCAGAGGCCTTCTAGCTGGGTCGACCCGAGCCGAGTCACAAGCGGCTGGCTCATGAGCAGCGCGCTCAGGGCCGGCCTGCGCAGCGAAAGTCTCTGGCTACGCCCCGAGCCGTTCCACCTTAGTCGGATCACTTGCTGCTTGCTTGCTTGCTTCTTCCCGCCGCCCAAGCATGCTCGGCACGGTGCAGTGGGCTGGCACGGTTCGCATCGGACAACGCCGTACCTGCACCTGGACGGATGCGAGCCGCCCTGGTAGCGCTGTAATGCGTCTGCGCCGGTGGCGGAGCAGGTCATGCTCAGGAGTCTACGGACGAAAGGAACAACCAACAAGAGGCGGAGTCGCGACGGTCTCGCTCTCCTCTTGCCTCCTGCCCACTCTCCTCTTCTCGTCTTCCCTCCATCTGCCACCTCTTCTTTCGGATCCCCCTTCTTTCGCGTCGTGGTCTCGCTTCGTCGACTCGTTCCTCGCCATCTGGCCGCCGCGACCGCCATGAGCGCACCTCATCCAGATGGCGTCACGCGTCCCCTCGCGCGCGCAGAGGATGGGACGCCTTCAGACGACGGCTGCCCGCACTTCAACCTCGACAAGGCCACGAGTCAGCTCAAGGCTCTGACAGAGGCTGCGCAATTCAGCGCCGTCGACACGTTCATGCTCTACGGCCTTCTCGAGGTCCACGGCAGCCGAGCTGCCATACTCGGGAGCCGCCACGACGGCCCGTATAGCGACCCGAAGCTCGTAGGCTGCCTCGAAAAGGTCATCGCCTTCTACCGCGATTGCACCTTTGATACGGACGATGGTCTCGACATGCTCGAGGAAAGGTTCTGGCTGCCGTTCATGCCCTTCTGCAAGCCGTCCCTCTCAATGACTGCCTGGGCCATGAACGGCAAGCCAAAGACGATCGAAGACTTCCTCGGCTGCCCTGCTGCAGCTCTGATCCGTCTCGAGTCCGAGCTCATGGTCCGAGCAGAGCTCTCGCTCGGCCTGTGGGAGCACCACATCCGGCGCAACATCGAGCAACAGAGGCGGCAGGGAAGGTCGACAGTGCCAATCTGCTTGCCCTCCGAGCACCGCCATCCCTTCTGGTACCTGCTCCAGGCCGACGGCCAGGTGATGATGCCCAAGCACCCCGAAGGATACTCGCGGGCGGAGATTGCGGCCTTCATCGACTCGCATGTCCAGAAAGCCAACGCTTGACTGCGCTTTCCCAAGGCACCGCTCCGCCGTGGCGCCGCAACAGCTCGACGCCAATTACGCAAACGTCAGCCCCACCAACGCAGTCTCATCGCGGCACGGACGGCAAGCTGGTGCAAGGGATCGGTCGCAATTCTCCTTCACCCACGAGCCTGACGGCGCAGACGAGGCGCAGAAGCCTAGAGCACGACAAAGTTGGGAGCGGTGTACCTCTTGGTGTTGTAGACCGACTTGCCAGCCTGCGAGTGACAAAGCGGGAAAAGAGACGACGACGCGGGTGTCGAGGGCAGGCAAGGTCAGCGGTGTTCCTCTTCTCTTCGGTGCAGTCGTGCAACGCCTGGCGGCCGCAGCGGGTTGCACTCACCTCCCAGTCGGGCACGTCCTTCATGATCTCCTTTTCTCTTGCGAGCTGCGCCTGCTCCCTTCGGTACGCGTCGCGGTCGGCCTCGGCCATGAGCATGGGGATGAGGTGGATGCGGGACCAGGCGCGTTCCCTCTTGAGCTCTCTGTCGGTCGGACACGTGGGCGGGGATAGAGCGAGAGCGGGTCAGCCGATCTGCACGGGCGAGGAATGAGAGGGATGGCGGCTGGTCTGAGAGTGATCCTGAGCCGGCAGCACAGAGCGCAGAAGTCAAGTGCGCGTCTGGCATCTGGCGCCGGCGCAAGGTGTGCGTGCGGTCCTCCAGGCCGGCGCCTCGGAATGGGTGCGGCCGTGTCCCACGGAAAGCACCCGATGGCGCTCAGCGGTCTAGCGACAGTGCGATGCTCACCGCTGCTCGAGGTTGCCCTGTCCGACCTTGTAGAAGCCGTAGCCGCAGATGGCAAACATGGCGCCAAAGACGGCGATGCCGCTAGGGTTCTTGCCGGGAAGGTTCCTCTTGTATCGGATGGGCTGGTAGCCTCCCTGCGGAGGGAGGTCCCTGTAAATTTCGTCGCAGGAGAGCACAAGAGCGGCGTCGAGGAAGGCATGGTCAGCCAAGAACATCGCAGCGGTGCCAAGGGCGGGGGTCGAGACGAGCTCGAGGTCGAGTGAGGCGAAAGACGTACTGTCGGAAGGGCACTGCAAATCATCGAGGCCACGGTCGCAGAGGATGGGAAAGGCAGTCGTTCAGCTCCTGAGCATTGGTGCAGACGACGGCTCCGCTGAGGCGTGGCTCACCTGTTCCGCTCATGTTGTACAGGGGTCTGGTGGTGGCGTGCGACGATGGGTGATGGTGCGGGGGAGGTGGTCGAGGTGCTGTCGGCGAATGGGCCCGGCGTCTGTGGCTGCTCGCCCGCCCTGGCCGCTCACACCAACGCGGGCGATCACAAATTTCGGATCCGTCCGTGGAGTCTTCCGACCCTTGGCTGCCCGCCACTGCGCCCAAAAATTTGCGGCGGCAGCGGCTTCGTGGGCAAAAAGGGCCTTCCCGCCTGTCCTCCTTTGCTCCCTTCCTTCCAGCCTCCTCCCAAGCCCTCATCCTCTATACCCCACTTCATACCTTTTTCTCTCGCTAGCTCCACCAGCTACGAGCAACCTCGACGTGGCCCATCATGGCAAAGGGTGGAGGATCGCAGCTCTCGCAGCTCAAGTCCAAGCTCCACGCCGCCGGCGTCGGCGACAGGCGGCAGCAGTCGAAAAAGTCCAAGCTCAGGCGAGGGGGTCAGGACGAAAAGGACGCTGCCGCCGCCAGACGCAACAAGATCGCCAACATCACCTCCTCGCTCAACCCCTTCGACGAGAAGGTCACCAAGCCCAAGCATGAGGTCCTCGGCAGGAAGGTCAAGGGCGCCGTCGGCCGGCCCGGGGCCGCAAAGGCGAGCGGCCTCGCGCAGCGCAGGGCGTCGCTGCTGCCAGAGTGGCAGGCGAGGAACAAGAGCGGATCCTTCATCGACCGCCGCTTTGGCGAAAACGACGCCAACATGACGCCCGAGGAGAGGATGCTCGAGCGATTCACCGCCGAAAAGCAGCGTCGAGCGTCCAAGGGTGCCATGTTCAACCTCAACGACGGCGACGACGAGGTCCTCACCCACTACGGCCAGAGCCTGAGCGGCTTCGACGACCTCGCCGACATCGGGCTGCCCGACGAGGACGACGAAGGTGAGTTGCAGCGCCAGACGACAGACGACGCGGCTGCTGCCAGCAGAGACGACACGCCAAGCACACGGCGGCGCGACCCCATTGCCGGCACATTCGGAGCGAGGCGGTGGGTCGGCTGCTCTCTCCGGTACCGGCTCCGCCCCGCTCCTCCGACATGATGATTCGCTACTTGCGACTAAACGATCCGGACAAATCAAAAGTGCGCTGACAAGCGCCAAAACTGTGACGGTCAAAATTCCACTGGAGATTGCTGATCCTTGTCGCGCAAGCGGGTCGCCGCTCGCCGTTGCTTGCTCGGGTCGTCTTGCTGGCTGGCAGCGTCGCGTCGCAAAACGAGGCACGTGGTCGATGCTCGGTACTGACTGAACCCGCCACCTTCCATTCCGTCTCGCGCTGCGATCTTCCTCGCTACGCCCAGGTAACATGGACGGGGCCAACCACTTTGGCGGCTTTGACGAGGACGGCGAGGACGACGATCCGGACCGCGTCAAGACCAAGGCCGAGGTGATGCGTGAGGTCATGGCCAAGTCCAAGTTCCACAAGCTCGAGCGGCAAAAGATCCGCGACGAGGATGAGGAGCTCCGGATGCAGCTCGACGACGACCTCGGCGGCATCCGCGACCTCCTCTTTGCTCAGCCAACGACCACCGAGGCACCCGCTGCTCCCGAAACGCCCGCAGCTCCTCGGGCCCCGGCGCTCGACAAGGGCAAGGGCAAAGCTGCCGACAATGCGCCGACGGCCACAGCAGCAGGCGAGGAGAACCGGCCGCTAATCGAGCCCAAGGTCGCCTCGAACTCCTACGATGCCTTTGTCAAGGAGCTGGCGTTTGAGAAGCGAGCCAAGCCCCAGGACCGTCTCAAGAGCGAGGCCGAGCTGGCCGCCGAAGAGGCCAAGCGTCTGATGAAGGCGGAAAAGGCCCGCCTCAAGCGGATGCGGGCCGACAGCGACGACGAGGGCGCCTCCTCGGACGAAGAGGGCGGCCGCGGCAAGCGGAGGAAGAAGGGCGACAAGAAGTCCAAGGCGCGAGCCTCGGGAGCCGATGACCTCGACGACGACTTTGAGCTTGACGGCATCACGGCGGGCGAGGCGTACGGCCTGGGCAAGGGCCTCCGCACCGAGGGCAGCGAGGACGAGGACGAGGATGAGGACGACGGGGAGAGCGAGGGCGATGAGGACCAGGATGAGGACGAGGAAGGCGATGAGGAAGGAGACGCGGAAGACGAGGGCGACGACGAAGAGGGAGACGAAGACGACTTTGCAGACCTTGCGGATGTCGACGGTCTCGCCGTTGCTGGCGAAGACGAGGAGTCCGAGGAGGAGGGCGACCACGAGGCGCTCACGGGCAGCGTGTCGGCGGCCGAAAGGAAGGCCGCAAAGACCGGCAGCAAGAGGAAGCAGGCCATGACCAAGGAGGAGGCCAGCAAGCTGCCCTACACGTTTCCCTGCCCGTCCTCGCATTCGGAGTTCCTCGCCATCCTCGACGAGCACCGCATCGAGCCCAAGTTTGTCCCCACCGTCGTCAAGCGGATCCGCACCCTCTATCACCCCAGCCTGCACGAGGACAACAAGCACAAGCTGCAGGCCTTTATCGGTGTTCTCATCGACCACGCCATCCACTCTGCGGCGGTGGCGGGCGCCGACAAGGAGGACAAGATCGCCGTCGCGCTCGTCAATGCGCTCATCCCGCAGATTTTTTCGCTCTCGCAGGCGTACCCCCTGGCCTCTTCGCAGCACTTTGTGGGCAAGCTGGCGTTGATGCAGCGGAACCTGTCGCGCGGGCTCGCCAAGGGCGCCGTGTCGGCCGATGCCAGGACGTGGCCGATGCTGCCGGAGCTGACGCTGCTCAGGATCGCCGGCACCGTGTGGCCGACGTCGGACAGGCAGCACCCGGTCGCCACGCCGCTCGCGCTCCTCATCGCCCAGTACCTAGGCCATGCTCGGGTCCGCTCGCTCACCGACCTGGCCTCCGGACTCTTCCTGTGCTCGCTCGTGGCCTCGCACGAGAAGGACAGCAAGCGCGTCTTCCCCGAGGCCGCCAACTTCCTCTTCAATTGCATCGCTCTCCTTACTACGCGATCCGAGGATGGCCGACGGACAGTGTCGACGACCGCAGAGCACTACGGTATCCCGACTCCGGACCTCGGCGCTCCGCACACGGCCTCGCTTCCTCTCACCGCCGAGGAGAGCGCACAGGCCTCGACCGTCGACGACGGACCCACAGATCTCTTGGACCTGCTGTCGCCTGCTCCAAGCCTCGAGGTCGGCGCGATCAAGGCGCAGCTCCTCCGACTGGCCCTCGAGCTGACCGCCGAGTTCGCCAAGCTGTACAGCGGCAGCACGGCGTTCGTCGAGCTGTTTACGCCCTCGCTCGACCTGCTGGCCAGCGTGGATGCTGCATCGCTGCCCGAGTCGCTGGCGGAGCGTCTCAGGGCCATCGAGGCGAGTCTGGAGCGCCAGGTGCGCATGTCGGCCTCGTCGCGGCGCTACCTGCGGCTGCAGGCGCACCGGGCGATCGCGATCGCGTCGTACGTGCCCAAGTTTGACCAGCAGGGCTTCAACCCGGAGCGCAAGGGCGGCTACGACCCGGACACGGAGCGTGCCCAGGCGGCCAAGCTGCGTGCGCTCATCAAGAAGGAGAAGAAGGGCGCGATCCGCGAGCTGCGCAAGGACAACCAGTTCCTCGCCGAGGAGAGGCGCAAGGAGCAGGCGGCCGAGGACCAGAGCTACCAGAAGAAGATCAAAAAGATCATGTCGACGCTCCAGGACGAGCGCAGCGAGCAAAAGCAGATGGAGCGCCAGAAGGCCACGCTCAAGAAGCGCGCGGGCAAGAAGTAGCCGGCCCGTTCGTCGCTCCGTGCCGTTCCAAGCGGTCTCGTCATCGTCTCCAGCGCTCCATCCACTTCCCCTACGACGTTTCCCTGGCCATCCTTTCCGACCGGCCCATTCCCGAGCATGCATCCCTGCCCACGGCGACGACGTCGCTTTTGCGGCGCCACCACTACTGTACTTTTATCCACCATCACCGTCTAGATGGCCGTTGCGACATACACAATGGATCCATTCTCTCCACCTCGACAGCCGCGTGACTCGCTGCGGTGGCTTTGGCCTGACTCGATTCGACTCGACTCGACTGGATGGCGGCCCTGCCGCTGCGGCCGCGCATGACAGCGAGCATTTCGGAGCGACGGCATCCGAAGAAGTGGCAGCAGGCGAAGCTGGGTGACTCGGCGAGTCGTTTGCGGCATGCTCCTCGACGGCGATCCTCACGACGGAGGGAGGCGCAGCGAGTATAAAGCGACGCTCATGGTCTCGTTGTGCTGCTGCATCCACTACAATCCCTCGGACCGACATGACGCCGCTTCCCGACGCAGCCATGGTGGCATCGCACCACCTCCAGGCGGGCCGGAACGCGTACCAGAGCAACAGCGTGCAGGCCATCCAGACGCAGCATCGCCTCGACATTATCGAATCGTGGCTGCGACTCGGTCGCAAGGCCCACCGGGAAAGCAGCGACGATCCTGAAGCCGGCATCAAGGGCGACGGGTGGGAGAGGCTGCAGGGAAGAGTGATGGATCTCGGGTGCGGACAGGGCGATCAGACGGGCGCTTTGGCCGCCGTGATGGCCAGCCGACCGGAGCTCGAGTCCAGCACGGTCGTCGGCGTCGATCCTGGTCTGCCTTCGTACGGTGAGCGACGTGGTGCCGTCACCTGTGGCTCGCAGTCGGCCTCGCAGCGACGATCCGCTGAACATTGCCCGTCGTGCTTGCTGCCCCTCCGGAGCAGGCTCGCCGTTCACGTTGGAGCAGGCGCAAACCCACCTCGCGCGGAGCGATCTGTTCGGCGACCGACTCGAGTTCCGTCTGCAGCAAGACGGCCCTTCTGCCATGGCGGAACAGCGATACGCGACGGTCGTCATGGCACATAGCATCTGGTACCTCTCTGCTGTCTCGGAGCTGCGCGCCGTGTTCCGGACGGCGCGCGAGACGGGGGTGCAACACCTCCTCCTCGCCGAGTGGGCGCTCGCCATCTCGGACCCAGCGAGCCTCCCACACCTCCTCGCAGCTCTCGTCCAGGCACAGGCGCCCCTGCCCGGCGGGAACATCCAGAACGTGCTGAGCCCGCAGGACATCAAGGCGCTCGCCGAGCAGGAGGGGTGGAAGGTCGAGGCCGAAGAGACCTGGCTGCCTGACCGCGCGCTCCAGGATGGATCGTGGGAGATTCACCAGGCCTTTGAAGCTGCCGACCTGGTCGAGACGCACGCGCTGGCCCAGCACCACCCTTCGTCCTCTGACGCGGGCAACGTCCTTGATCCCAGCGTCGACCGCCTGGCGCATGCCGTCAGGGCCGCCCGCCACGCGCTGCGCCAAGCTAGCGACACATGGGGCAAAGAGGCGAGATCGATGGACGTCTGGACGGCTGTGCTCGTCCCCGATACCGATCATCAGCGCTAGCTTTCCTCGGACTCAGCACCATAGATAGAGGGAGAGGGAGATGGCCAGGGCGAGGCGCCCCGAAGAAAAGGGGGAAACGTGAGCTGCAAATCTGGGAATCGAACCCGGGTCTGCGCCGTTCTGCACGCCGAGGGCCGTGTCGCTTGACCAGGCGCTCCGAAAGCGGCGGCCCGCTTGGAAATCCGCATTCCTTTCACGCACGCGCGGGCTAGCCGGGCGGCCCGGCGAGGACCGGTTACCGAGGGCAGGCCCGACGGCCCCACCGGCTCTCTGCTCCACCTCCGACACGTCGGCAAGACTGTCACCACCACCACCACCACTACTATCAGCTCGACGACGATCGATCACAACACGACACGACATCAGCGGAAGTCCTGCCCACTCGCTGTACCCTTTTGACCTTAGCTGCTGCCTCGATAATCTCGTCCCGTACCGACTGGACTACCGCCCCCACACTCGTTGTTCTCACCCGCTCACCCGCACCGACCCCGCCATGTCCGACGACTCCTTCATCCACGCCTGCGCCGGCGGTGCCGGTGGCATGATCGCCATGACGGCCACCTATCCTCTTGTCGGAATCTCGACCCGCGCTGCTGTCGAATCCAGCAAGCACCCCGAAGAGGTGCGTTGCCTGCGGGCGAGCAGAAGCCGCGCGCGCGTATGACCGTGACCTGACGGGATGTCGGCCTTCGTCTGTTTTATATCCTTGCAGTCCATCGTCGCCAGCGCCGCCAAGATCATCAAGGCCGAGGGCGTGACTGGCCTCTATGCCGGCCTCAACTCGAGCTTGATCGGCATCGGCATCACCAACTTGTAGGCAGCCGTGGCCTCGCCGCTCGTCGTGTTCGTGTGGCGCGGGGCTGATCGCCTTTCCCCGTCTCGCCCGAACAGCGTCTACTACTTCTTCTACGAGAAGAGCCGCGACGTCATCCTCAAGTCCAAGGCGAAGCTGGCGGCCGCCAACGCCTCGTCCGTCACTGCGACCATTGCGCAGGGCGGCGCCCTGACCACTTGGGAGAGCATCCTTACGGGCCTCATTGCTGGTATGTCCCCGTCGCTCTCGCGCGTGTTCATTCAGGGACGACGAACGACCCGGCTGACCGCGGACGTTCAATCAACGTGCGCGCAGGCACGGCGACTGCGTTCATCAGCAATCCGATCTGGGTCGTCAACACGCGTCAAACGGTGCGCGTCACTACCAAGGGCTCCGAAAAGGATGTCCCCGCCCCGAGTGTTGCCGGTGCTCCCGGCAAGCCTGGCGCTAAGGTGCCCGTTAAGCGTCTCGGCTTCATCCAGACTCTGTCCAAGATCGTCAACGACGACGGTCTTCTGGCCCTCTGGAGGGGCATCGGCCCGGCGCTCGTGCTGGTGATCAACCCGATCCTTCAGGTGAGGCCGAGGTCCTGGGATCGAGGGTCCGAGGATGCAGACCCGCACGCGCACCACCTGCTGACACGTCTCTTCCCACGCGGATGCGCCTCTGCGACAGTACACGGCGTTTGAGCAACTCAAGAACTGGGTGGTCAAGTCTCGTCTGGCCCGCGCGGGCAACAAGGGGAGCGTCGCGCTGTCCGACTGGGACTTTTTCTGGCTGGGCGCGCTGAGCAAGCTGATCGCCACGAGCATCACCTACCCGCAGATTGTGCTTAAGAGCCGCCAGCAGAGCAGCAGCGGCAACGCCGGCAAGAGCGCCAATGTCTGGCAGGCGATGATGGACATTGTCAAGAACGAGGGGTGCGTTGCGGTCGGCGCCGGAGTCGCTTCCCCTTTGGCAGAGGCGGAGAGAGTGTAGTCGAGCTGACAGCCTTGCCTCTGCCATCCTTGTGTTTCTGGCGGCCCTGGCGCTGTAGCCCTGCTGGCCTTTACCGAGGCATCAGCAGCAAGCTGCTGCAGAGCGTCCTGACCGCCGCCATCCTCTTTGCGAGCAAGGAGCGAGTGTTTGCAGCAACCAAGGCGGTGAGTGGCGCAAGCGAGCAGCGCTGATGGTGCTCTGCAGGGCTCGGTGGCTGACGATCTGATGCGCAATGCGCTGCGTGCTCGGCGACGTCTAGGCTCTGGCACCCGTCGCTCCGGCTCACAAGGCCTAGTGGACCGTTGACTTCTGTGCTGAGCGGCATCCTGCGTCGTCGGCTGTCGCAGGAGTGCCAGTCTAGACTCTTTTCCTATCCTCGTAGCTGTGGCATCGTGTCGTTTGTTTGCGTGGGGCGGAATGCTAGAGCAGCGCAAAGTCACTTCGAGAGGCGCTTTTGAGCTGGACAGTGGGACGTGGTTGGCCTGTCGGCCGGGTCTGTGCTTGCTTGCTCCACATGGATTGTCCTGGCAGCGGCGGCGGCGGCGGCGGCGGTATGTATGGGTCCGGCGGAGGGCACCGCTCTGCCTCCCTTTCATCCCTTCACCCTCCATCATCAGCCTCACCGACATCACCTCGCCCGCGCACCCCACCCTGCTCACCACACGAACCTCCGGCGGCCCAGCATAGGCGTTCCTCGTCGCTGCCAAATCCTGACCGCCGCCACCAAGAAACTGCACTCGCCCCTCAGCTCTTGGCTGCGTAGCTCCGACGAGGCGGGCGCCGATTCGCGACAATGGTAAGGCACAGACCCGATGCTGGCGTTCCGCACGGCGTCGAGCAACTCGGACGGAAAAAGACTCGACACTCATCACTCCTTCTCTGGCCCTTGCCCCGGCCGCAGTCGTCTTCTTCGTCGCGCAACCGCGAGGCCCTGATCCGGCAGTTTCGGGCCATCACCAACGCAACGCAGCAGGACGCCCAGCGCCTGCTCAAGGCGAGCTCCTACCGGATCGAAGCGGCGACCGACGCCTTTTTCAGCGATGCGACGGCCATGGCCAATGCGGCAAAGGCCTCTGGAGCGTCGGCGGGCGTAGACAAGAAGACGGACAAGGAGGCCACCGACAGGCTGTCGCAGCTGTTTGACAAGTACAAGGGTGAGCACCGCGCGCCGTCGAAGCAGCCAAGCAGCGAGCACAGCCTTGCCCAACCCTCCGTCCGTGCCGCTTCCTGTCCCATTCCGACCGACCCGCAGATGCCGACGAGGACAAGATCACGATCGAGGGCGCCATGGCCATGTGCGAGGACCTCGAGGTCTCGCCCGAGGACGTCGTCTTCCTCCCGCTCTCGTACTACCTGCGGTCCGAATCCATCGGCTCCTTTGGCCGCAAGGAGTACATCGAGGGCTGGAAGATGCTCGGGTACGCCGACACGCTCGACAAGCAAAAGGCCGCGCTGGACAAGCTGCGCGACGAGCTCAGGCGCAACGCGCCCGTCAGGCCCGAGCGGCTCGCGCTCGAGGGCAAGCGGAGCGGCGCGGGCCTCTACGAAAAGGTCTACGAGTACACCTACGCCTTTGCCCGTCCCGAGGGTCAGAAGAGCCTACGTGAGTCCCTCGGCGCGACGCCTATGCTCGCCTGCATACCGGTAGGCGGACACCACGCTGAAGCCCCACTCCGCTCCCCTTCTATCTGCAGCGCTCGAGACGGCCCTGGCCTTTTGGGACCTCGTCCTGCCCGCGTCCCCCACATTCGAGGGCTCCGAAGCCGGCGGCAAGTTTACGCAGGCCCAGCTCGAGCTCTGGAAGAGGTTCCTCTCGGAAAAAACCGGGGGCCGTGCGGTCAGCAAAGACACATGGACACAGGTGAGCGCCAGCTGCCAGATACGGGTCGCGGGGACCTCGTACCGTCGTATGCTGATCATGCCGTACCCTCTGGCCCCGCTCTCAGTTCATTGACTTTACGAGAGAGATCGACCGCGACTTTGGCAACCACGACTTTGACGGTGAGTGGAGTCCGACGGTAGGGCGGTACGGGCGCCGGCGTAGCACGGGACGGGTCGCTGACATCCGCTCCACATGGCGCCTCGCATTCAACCTCGTCGCTCTCAGCTGCCTGGCCATCGGTCATCGACGACTTTGTAGAGTGGGCAAAGGTCAACGGGGGCGCGAGCAAGGACGGCATGGACACCAGCTAGCCTCTGAATGGACCCCTTGCAAGCAAGCAACCCGTGCCGGTCGGCGCGCTGCCGATTCGTCGACCGCACCTGAATGTTTCTGAGCCAGTCTCCGTCGCCGTCGTCGGGCAGAGGCATGCGCGTGTGCTTGTTCAGAAGTTGGCCGCCGGTTGGCGTCAAGGTAGTATTACATGCGGCGAGGGTGGAGAATGTCGGGATCGCCGAAGCCGTTTTCGAGAGGCAGGCTATATTCTGGCGGGCGGAGAGACCTGTTGCGACATTGAGCCGGAAGGACGAGGGCGCGCCGGTGTCAGGAGGTGACGCATGGGGCAAGCAGAGCGAGGGGAGGCGGGAGGATACGTACGAGGATGACGCTGTCGCCGCGGACGAAGAGCATCTCGCTGTTGCGCTTGACGATCTGCAAGGGGGCCGGGGGTGCGAGGCGGAAGCGCGGGATACGTTAGCGGCGGTCGTGGCGGCAACGAGGGCGATCAGCTTGGGTACGAGAGAGTGAGGTGTGGGAAGCTGAGCCGGCGCTCACCCTGACCGTCTCCTGCGACGTCTCTTCTGCGACGTCGACGACGTAGATGGTCTCCTCGACATCGCCCATGATCAAATTCATGTGGCCGTCGTATGCCTGGCGAGCGGACGGGGTCGGAGTGCAAAGGGGTCCGAGAGCACCGTCCACGGCGTGAGTACAGCGTAGGTATGCGGGCCAAGGGTGGAGGACAACGACGAGGGCGAGGGCAACGGGCGACTCACATGGAGGGTGCCCCTGAGTTCTCGGTCGCCGCGCAGCTTGACGTAGACGCGCTCGCTGAGCGAGAGACGGATGAGGTCAAACGGCTCGTTGACGCCGGACTCGATGTTGGCCATGCTGGATGCGAGGCGGGCCGTTGTCTGGCGGTGCGCGGGGGGGGCAGGGAAGGCGAAGGGTTGGACAGGGTTGGGTGGTGGGAGGAGAGCAAGGCAAGCCGTGCGTGGCCAGGCGAGGCCAGGCCAGGAGCACTCTTACTCGCTGCGTCCGTGTGGAGATGTCGGGCGCGGGTGGGACCTTGCTCACCCACCTTGCCCTCTCTCTCTCTCTCTGTCTCTCTCTCGGGCGAAAGATTCCGAGGTGCGAAGAAAATTGAGGTGGCCGAGGAGCTCTCCGCTGCGCGCTCAGAAGAAACGCTCCCTACTCGACCCTTTGCCAAGCAGCCGCCGCCGCCGCGACTGACTGCCACCTGCCACCTGCCGCCTGCCACCATCACCACCCTACTGATCCTCGACTCCAGCCGCATCTCCACCGCGCCTCCTCCTCGCCGCACAGCTACCCCTCGCTCATCAGCTCATTCGCCCACCATGGCGGCTTCGTCGTCCCGCACCGTCTCGCTGCTGCGCCAGTCGCGCACCGTCCTCTCCCTCCCGACACCCACCACCGCCATCGGGCTCACAACGGCGCTCCCAAGAACGACGGCGACGACGGCAGCGGCATCGACGTCGGCCAAGTCTTCCGCCCCGGCAGCTGCGACGACGGCACAAGGCGCTAGGCCCAACCTGCCTTCGCGCACCGCGCTGCCCCACTACCCCGTCGTCGTCGGCCCCACGCAGCTCAACCGGCTCCAGGAGCACTATCGCAACACGCTCGCCTCGGACCTCCTCTACATGACCTACGACCACACGCTCCAGACGCAGGACGCCTCGCCGCTCGCCGCATCTGGCTCCTCGCACCCCTCCATAGTCCCGCCCGCCGCCGACGCGACCGCCAACGCCCCCTCGGCAGAGGAAACCGACCGGCTGCGTCGGTGGGACCCGTCCGACCCCTACTCCAAGATGCGCTCCGTCCGCCCGGCGCGCGGAAACCGGCGGCTGCAGCCCCTCACCAAGCCCATGTCGGCCACGCACACACTGCGCGACCTGCCGCGGCTCGACAAGGTGGTCCTCACCTGCTTCTCCAAGGAGGCCATCGCCAACAAGCATGCCCTCGTGCCCCTCCTCGCCCAGATGCGCGCCATCACGGGCCTCGGCATCGCCGGATCCAACGCCGACCCCGCCCTCCTCCAGGCGGGAAAACCCGGCTCCAGCACCCCGGCCAACCGCGGCCACATTGAAATCATCCGCGCCAAATCCGGCGTCGCCTCGTTCAAGCTGCGTCCGGGCATGCCCGTCGGCGTAAAGGCCGTGCTGCCCGGTCCCGTCGCCTACGACTTCCTCGAGATCCTCACCACCTTTGTCCTGCCCCGCTTGAGGAGCTTCGGCGGCTTCCCCCTGCCCCCCTCGAGCCAGCCCTCGCTCAGCCCCGCCGCCACCAGCGGCGTCGTCAGCCTCGGCATGCGCCCCGAGGCCATGGCCCTCTTCCCGCAGATCGAAGTCAACCTCGACCAGTACCCCGGAAGGGGCCTCGGCTTCCAGGTGAGTGCCGCGCCACGCCACGCGACCCTCGACCGGTGACATGCCCCCACTGACCCGTTACTCGTCGTCGGCCCCCGCTCGCCACACTCTCATCCGCCTTCAGATCGACTGCATCACCAACCAGCGCGGCCGCAAGGCGACCGAAAAGGCCCGCCAGCTCCTCAGCGGCCTCGGAGTGCCCTTTGTGCGCAGGGGCGACCTCTAGACCCGGTCGCCCGCCCGCCGACGAACCGAGAGCTGCCACGAATGCAAAGGCGATTTGGCTTCACTTCCCGTGTCTGTCTGGCTGCGCTTTCGTAGCCGTGTGCGCCACGAGGAGCGTCACGAGCTGGTGATCTCAGATGCTAGCCCGGACAAGAGGCATCAGATCGCCCGACCCCGCGGCTCGCGCACGGCAGCGACACCATCGGCATCTTCCTCCGACGTCGCTGCGTACATCTCGTCCATGGCATTTCGGCATCGCATCGCATCGTGAAAGGGACGGCGGAAAGGGCGTCTAGCTATGCTACATTGTCAGTCTGCGCCGAGTGACGCGCCAGGATGCGTTCGAGGACCTTGACAGCCTCGTCCCAGTCCCGCACGGCGATCAGGGTGTTTTGCATGTCCGTGTCCGTTTCTGTGTCTCCCGTGTCCGTGTCCTTTCCCCCGTCCTCGCCTTCTTGGATCTTGAGCCACTCCTCGGCGTCCTGCAGCTTCTCTTGCAGCCCCACTCTGGCGATTGTGGCCTTGAGGCTCTCGTTGCCACCCATGAGGAGGCCGTATCGAGCCTCGAGGAGGCACGGCAGGTCCGTGTTCGAATCGCCGACGTACACCGTGACGGGCGCCTTGAACGACGACGAAGACGAAGGGGCGGAGCGGGAACGAAGGCGCTTGAGCTCGTTGAGCTTGTGGACGCCCGTCCGGATGCCCGACCGAGACGACTCGCCGTCGTCGGTGGCCAGGTCGAGCGCCTCTTTGCTCTTGGTGAGCCGGCCGCTGCCCACCTGCTCGCCGGATTCGTCGGTCCGCATCTCGATCTCGTTGGCGCAGATGATCTTGGGCACCCGACTGGCCTGCTCCGAATCGCGCGGCCGCTGCGAGCGGCGGCGGTGTGCGAGCGCGTGGCGGATAAACTCGGCCGACCATCCGACGCTGATGATGTCCGTCTCGGCGTCGCCCTCCTCGGCCTTCTGCTCGAGCCACTCGTGCGCGCCGTCCCACCCATCCCGGAACGAGACCGTCTCGGCGCGTCGCTGGATGTCGGCCATCTTGACGCCGACAAACAGACCGCCCTGCTCTACGCGATTGACGCTCGTCTTTTCAACCTCGTCGATGCTCTCGAGGTAGGCCGTCTGCTTCTCTAGCGTGTCCCGCTCGCCAAACGTCTGCTCGTGCGAAGAGAGGTCGGTCATGTAGGCCTCGGTGTAGTGCGCAAAGTCCTCGCCGTCTTGCTGCGTCCCCGCAGGAGGGGCGATGAGCGATAGCGTGTCCTGCGCCGTGATGGTCTCGTCCCAGTCGAGGAAGACCATCATGCGCGGCGCTTTGGACTGCTCCTCGGCAATCGCCGTCGTTGGCGTGGTGTCCAGCGCCCCGTGGGGAGAGAGGAGACCGGGAGAGCCATTGGCCGAACGGTCTGGCACCTCGGTGACCAGAGTGCTCACGGGCCGAGCGCGAGCCCGCGGCGGCCGCACAGGGCGCGCCGGTTTCTGGGACCCTTCACCCGCGGCAGTACCTTCCGAGGCGCCGTGCGAGCCGACCGAGCTGGCGGCCTCCACGCTGCGCGCCGACTCTGGTCGAGGTGACAAGGGTCGGGGCGATGCAGGCGCCGGCGACGACGGCTCGGCGATCTTGGGTGTGGGAGGGATTTCGGCGAGATCCGTGGCGCGTTCGCTTGCAACGTGGCCTAGCTGGACGGGCGCGCTCTCGGATGCCGTCAAGGCATCTTCAAAGTCGTCGGTCTCTGCCTCGCTCTCGATGCCCGCTTCGTTGAGGACAGCATGCGTCTCCGGAGCCTGCTTCGTGAGTTCGGCGGCTGCCTCTTGGCCGTTCGTGTCGTCGCTCGTCTTCTGCGCACCACCCTCCTGGTGTGGAACGTCTTCTCCATCTGGTTTGTCGCTGTGTTCGGCTACGAGACCGCCGTTTGCGAGAGGCTCAGCGGCGGTGTCGGCGGCGGCCATCGAGGCATGGCCGGAGTCTCTCGAGGTGTCGGCAGTAACGTGCTCTATGTCTTTCTTGTCGTCCGACGCAACGATCTTCTCGGCGTCCTCTTCGTAGACCGGTGGAGCCTCGCTATCAATGGGTAGCTCGTCTAGGCCGGAGCTACCCTTTTGCGATATGTCCTGCTCGACCTCCTGGACCTTGTCATCGACGGCTCGCTCGCTCGCCGAGGCAGCCTCTGCAGCCGCGGTGTCCATGGCGACGTCTCCGGAATCGGCAGCGGCCGCAGCCTCTTTGCGAAGAGGCGAAGGGCTCGCCACGCGGCTCGAGCTGAGGGAGTTGCCTGCGGGGCTCAAGGGCGGTGGCACACGTCTGTTGGCCCCCGGCCGCGGTCGGTTGGCCCAGTACTTGACCACGTCGGGGTGCTTGGGCGGCGGCGGCAGGTTGCGGATCTCTTCGCGCTCGCGCTTCTCGGCCTCTAGCCTCTCCTGAAGCGCCTGGCGCTCCAGCTCGAGGTCGTACTCGTCCGGGATGCCGGCCTCTTCCATCGCGTCGAGCTCCTCGGGCGTCGGTGGCAGCTTGAGGCGCTCGCCGTCCTGCAGCATCTCGCTGGCTTCGTCCTGCTGGAGCACGCTGACGGCCCGGTTGGGCGGGGCAAGGACATTTTCGTAGATGGTCTTGTCCAGAGAATCGCCCTGGGCGATGCCGAGCTCGGCGTCGCGGAGCGCACGATGGAGGGGCTCGACTTGCGGCGGCAGGCGTACCTTGCCCTCGAAGATGTCGGACGCCGTGACGCCCGGCCAGTAGTAGACGCGCTCGTTTTCGTCGAAGCGGTGCAGGAAGGCCTGGGCTATGGCCTCGACACCGCCGTACAGACCGCGGCTGCGGACATAGCTGTAGACTGGCGTCTTGTCCAGGCCCATCTCGCCCGAGATGCCGGCGCCGAAGGGCCCAGCAGCGACGGCGGTCTCGGCGCCCAGCGTCACCTTGTGGCCCTTGAATTTCTCCATGGCCGTGTCGGTGTTGACAAGGAGAATGGCCTGCAGCAGAGACAAGGGGAGGAGCGGGTCCGTGTTAGCCCGAGTCGGTGGAGAAAGCCAGGGCCGCGACTGCCACGCTGCCTAGCTCACATCAAAGATGTCGAAGCCCAGCAGCAGGCCCACGGCAAAGTTGTTTGGCGTGATCGACGAGGGCGCCGACCAGCTTCCGTCTGGCAGGCGGGCCATCATGAGGCCCACGCCGCCGGAGCCGCCGAGGGGTGCGATGCCGGACCTCATGCTGGTGTAGATGATGATGCCGCGCGCCTGCTTTATGAGCTTGGGCGGGATCTTGCGCAGCACCTTGCGCTGCTTTTTCATAAACGAGCCCTTGCCGTCGGGCACGTCGACCTCCTTGACTTCGGCGGCGACGCCCTCGACGGTAAAGGCACGGAGGATGCGCTCGCACTTGTCGACCTCTTCGGGAAAGTCGTTGCTCTTGGGGAAGAAACGCTCGCCTCCGAGCTCTGCCGGAGTGCTCGCTCGTCCAAGGTCAGCGGCGATGGCGTGGGTGTCGCTGCCTGGGCTCTCGCAAGCGGTGCCTGCCTGGGTACTCACTGGCGGATCCGGCATTGGCATAGCCGGCGGCCCAGTCCGAGATGACGATGCTCTTGTCAAAGGCGGTGCGGCCCCATACCTTCCAGCGGGACTCGTTGCTGGCCCTGGGCTGGTCCGAGGCGCCCGCGCCTGTTTGGCCCGAAGGCATGCCGGCGACGAGGATGGTCCAAGCGGCGTGGGGGGTTGCGTCGCGGGGCGTGGTCAGAGGGAGGGCGGAGCGCAGCGCTACGTGGGCTTATGTAGCGGGCAGGTAGCGATGCAGACGGGGCAAAGAGCAAACAGCGGCCTGGTAATCGGAGCAAGGCGGTGGTGACGACGACGAGACGAGTGGTCGGTGGTGGCGAGGAAGCATAGAGAGAGAGAGAGGAGAGAGAGAGAGAGAGAGAGAGAGAGAGAGAGAGAGTGAGAGAGGAGCGACGGAACGGGCGCAGTCGGAAAGGCCGGCCGGTCGACGTTCTTTGGCTTGGCCTGGCTGCCTTTGGCTGGCGGGGCTTTGCCGACTCTCTGTGACGCCTCGGCCCGCGGGCGGCTTGCCTCCTCCGGCGGCCATCAAAATTGTGGAGGCCAGCCACGCGGACAGGCGCGGAAAAGAGCGCGAGTGAGCCATTTCTTCGTTGCCCCCCCTCTTCCCTTCCCGGCCGTGCCTCGCTCGCCACCGAGATCCCTAGCCCATATGTGTCGCTTTTGTCGACTGACACACAGACACTGGACTGTGACCAGTCAACAGCAAGTTGCAGAAGCATTGTATCCCTTGTTGCAGCAACAGGCTTTCTTTGGGCTGTAGAGAGCAGTGAGGCAGGAGCAGTATGACCACAAGCTCACACCAAGCATCTCTTGAGAGAACTCGGCGCCCTGTCAGCGGCGGCTGCAGCAAGCCGAACAAGGACGACAATTCTTGACAGGACTGCAGCAGCAGCGTCTTGTTGCAACAGAACGCGTCAAGGTGTCGAGCCTTGTCGAGGACAAGCTCTGCTTCAACGGCCTGTTGTCAGTCGCTTGTACAGGGACTGGCTGACTGCAGTGAGATCACCCACTCGTACCACAAGCTAAGCCTTGCAACCGACCAAGGCTGCTCAACTCCAGTCTCGAGGCCGACAACTGCGCGCCTGCCCACGCCTCGACGAGGTGATGGGCGAGTCGTGTGGCACTTGCTCGTCTGCGTCTCCCAGGCCCGACATCAACGTCAACGGACAGCGGCTTCGCACGGATGGCGAGCTGCTCTTCACAGTCGCCTTCCGGGCCGTCGCAGAGGGCGCAGTCAACCCTGCAGAAACTTCGCCGCCGCCCCCTTGATCTAGACGGTCTCCGGGTCGCGCTTGTCGGGCAGCAGGCAGAAACGGAGTGCTGGAACCTAGTCGTGCGGCACCGTGACCGTAGCACATCGTCTTCTCTTGGTCGTCTGGCTCGTCGAGTGAAACGAGAGAGTCAGGCGCTGTCCAGATGGCCTCCTCGTGGGACGCGCGCCAAGCGTCGAGGTGCTGCGCTGCCTGGGTCGAAGGACGGGCCGCACGCGTGCCTGGAATGCCATGCTCCATCAAGTCGTCCGCCTTGCACCCCGACCACACGGCGGTTGTCGGACCTAGAGAGAAGGAGCGACCGTGCGAGTCTCGCCGGGTAGCATGCTACCTTGACAAGGCCAGCGGGCGACAGGTCTTCACGCTGGGCATTGCCGAGGGTGTCGGCGATGGACAACGAAGACATGTGCGAGGCGAGCGCAACGCGCTTTCTTCATCTGATCTTCGTGCGACCCGGCCGGCCTTTTGTTCGTCTTTGCCTCTCACCGTCTTCTAGGCGAGTCTTCGGCTCTCGAAGGTGATGTCGTGAGTCTGCCGACATCACCTCGAGAGCCGTTCGAGCTGGGCCATCTGGAAAGAAAACACACGACGCGGCAGCAGAAAGAATAGACGGAGCAATGAACCTTGGTTGCGTGTTCAGAGAACCTATGATTACATCAAGACGGGGACTGCGGCTGTGCGGGAACGGAATGCAGCGAGAGGGTATGATTCTTCGGCGAGGGGACGAAGGCGATTAGTCGACCTCCTCGACCGAGGGGCCGTCGTCGCCGCCGGGGGCAGCACCGCCGGGAGCACCGCCGGGCATGCCGCCGGGGGCACCGCCAGCAGCGCCGTAGACCTTCTGCATGATCGGGTTGACGATGCCCTCGACCTCCTTCTGCTTCTCTTCGTACTCCTCCTTCGATCCCTCCTGAGCTCCGTCGAGCCACGAGATCGCCTCCGACACCGTCTTCTCGAGGAGCTCCTTGTCCGACGCCTCGAACTTGTCCTTGAGACCCGGCTCGTTGATCGAGTTGCGCACATTGTAGACGTACGACTCGAGCCCGTTCTTGGCTTGTGTTCGGGCCAAGGCGGCCTCGTCCTCTTCCTTGAAGCGCTCGGCCTCCCCAACCTGGCGAGCCGGTCAAAGTCACCGTCCGACGAGGTAGAAATGAAGAAAAGGCAGGGGAAAGTGTCAGCAAGCTCGTCCGGGCACGAAAAAGGTCCGGTCCGGTGTATGGGCAAAGTGAACTCACCATGCGCTCGATGTCCTCCTTGGAGAGGCGGCCCTTGTCGTTGGTGATGGTGATCTTCTCGGACTTGCCGGTGGTCTTGTCGGCGGCGGAGACGTTGAGGATGGCATTGGCGTCGACGTCGAAGGTGACCTCGATCTGGGGGACGCCGCGGGGGGCGGGGGGGATGCCCGAGAGCTCGAACTTGCCGAGGAGGTTGTTGTCCTTGGTGCGTGCGCGCTCGCCCTCAAAGACCTGGATCAGGACGCCGGGCTGGTTGTCGGCGTAGGTCGAGAAGATCTCCGACTTCTTGGTGGGGACGGTCGTGTTCCTCTTGATGAGCGGGGTGAAGACACCGCCGGCGGTCTCGATACCCATCGAGAGCGGGGCGACGTCGAGGAGGAGGAGGTCCTGCGTCTTCTCCGAGGTGTCGCCGGACAGGATGGCGGCCTGGACGGCGGCGCCGTAGGCGACGGCCTCGTCGGGGTTGATGCTCTTGTTGGGCTCGCGGCCGTTGAAGAAGTCGCGGAGGAGCTTCTGGACCTTGGGGATACGGGTGGAGCCGCCGACGAGGACGATCTCGTTGACGGAGCCCTTGTCGATCTTGGAGTCGCGGAGGACCTTCTCGACGGGCTCGATGGTGTGCGAGAAGAGGTCGCCGCAGAGCTCCTCGAAGCGGGCGCGGGTGATGGACGTGTAGAAGTCGATGCCCTCAAAGAGCGAGTCGATCTCGATGGTGGTCTGGGCGGCCGACGAGAGGGTGCGCTTAGCGCGCTCGCAGGCGGTACGGAGACGGCGGAGGGCGCGGGCGTTGGAGGTGAGGTCCTTCTTGTTCTTGCGCTTGAACTCCTGGACAAAGTGGTTGACGAGGCGGTTGTCAAAGTCCTCACCACCAAGGTGGGTGTCACCGGCGGTGGCCTTGACCTCGAAGATGCCCTCCTCAATGGTCAGGAGCGAGACATCGAAGGTACCGCCGCCCAGGTCAAAGATGAGGACGTTCTTCTCACCCTCGGACTTCTTGTCGAGGCCGTAGGCGATGGCGGCAGCGGTGGGCTCGTTGATGATGCGCATGACGTTGAGGCCCGAGATGATACCGGCGTCCTTGGTGGCCTGGCGCTGCGAGTCGTTGAAGTAGGCGGGGACGGTGACGACGGCGTCCTTGACGGTGCCACCGAGGTAGGCCTCGGCGGTCTCGCGCATCTTGAGGAGGACCATCGACGAGATCTCCTCGGGAGTGAAGGTCTTCTTCTCGCCCTTGTACTCGACGCTGATGTTGGGCTTGCCATCCTTGTCAATGACCTGGAAGGGCCAGTGCTTCATGTCGGACTGAACCTCGGAGTCGGAGAACTTGCGGCCGATGAGGCGCTTGGCGTCAAAGACGGTGTTGTGCGGGTTCATGGCGACCTGGTTCTTGGCGGCGTCACCGATGAGGCGCTCCGAGTCGTTGAAGGCGACGTAAGAGGGCGTGGTGCGGTTGCCCTGGTCGTTGGCAATGACCTCGACCCGGTCATTCTGCCAGACGGCGACGCACGAGTAGGTGGTGCCGAGATCGATACCGACGGCCTTGGTCATGATGGCTATGTGTGGTGTCGGGGTGGTGGGGGAGCGGATGGGGAGAGAACGGAAGGTGGCGAGCGGAGGATGGGTATTCGGAAACAGCTGCTGCGCGGTTGGTGAGGTGCGACGTGCGGGACTGTGAAGAGTGCTCGGTGGCTTTTGGATGGTGTGAGAAGGAAAGGACGTCGCCGTCGCTAGAAGTTCTTATAAATGACCAGAGCATCCGCCCCGGGCGGTGGCACCAGGGGTTGGTGTGGCACGGGTGGGCAGCATGGGCAGCATGGGCCGGGCTGGCCGGTGCGTCGCTGGCTGCAAAGAAGGCGAAGGAATCGACCGGAAGCGGCCAGCGTCAAAGGCAAAGGCGAGGGGGGCCGCGCCGCCGCGCCTTCTCTCAACTTCCACGGCTGCCCTCATCATCCTGCAGCGACGCCGCTCAGCGACGCACAGCGGCTTCAGGCGACTCTCGAGCCCTTTGGCAAAAGGTCTGGCTGGGCGCAACTGGAAGCAACGCGGCGGTGGCCAGGCCCCCAACCGCGGGTTTCCCGATGCCACGCCGAGCGGAAATTCTTGATTCTTCCTGCTCGATCTCGCACCCAAACGAAGCTGGGCGAAGCTTTTCGTGCAGGGGGGCATGCACGCATCGATCACGTCTCTTTGTTCTGACCCGATCCCGATGGCAAGATGGAATGCGTGTCGACATCGGCGCTTTTTTGTTGCTTTTCCGGCCGAGTCGGCATGTCGGGGCCAAGGTGGAGGGTCCAGCTGCAAGAGGGGCGCTCCGCGGCGCGAAATTTGACTTTTTCTCGCGGGCCTCTGGAGCTGGACGCTGCACCCTGCCTTGGCCCCTCGCCTCTTCGACCTGACCTTCTCGCCATCATCGTCCATCCCATCCTACAGCCCTTGGTAGCTCCATCAGCGTACACCTTGGCCCAACATGAGGCAGAAACGTACAAAGATCTACCGCAAGCTGATGCACCAGTTCCAGCTCCACTTTGGCTTCCGCGAGCCTTACCAGATGCTCAGTAAGTCTGCCCACCTCCGCGCCCTTTGACCTTGCCGGACCGCCCGCTGACCTTTGCCTGGCGACGTCCGCACCACTCTTCGATCCCCTAAGTCGACGAGACTTTTGCGCAGTCGCTCGTCCGCCTCAAGACGCAGAACCCGTCGCAGCAGTTTGCCAATGTCCTCTGCGGCAAGGTCAAGCCCATGATCACCCAGTGCTGCATGGTCGCCCTCTACAAGCTCGGCAAAGAGCACCAACCCACCGTCAACCTCGCAAAGGAATGGGAGAGGAGAAAGTGCAACCACAGGGAGGCCATCGAGCCCCACGAGTGCATCAAGTCGGTCGTCGGTGAGTGTTCTCACCAGCCCTTGATGATGGATTGAAAGACGAAAGGCCGAGGCTGACTTTAGATCTGATGCTCGCTCCTACCCACGACCGCTCTCGCAGGCGAGGCAAACAAGCACCGTTACGTCCTTGCATCAGACAACCAGCCGCTGAGGGCCAAGCTGCGCAACAACGTGCCAGGCCTGCCCATGGTCCACTTCACCCAGGCCGTCATGGTCCTCGAACCCATGTCGAACCTTTCCAGATCCAAGGTCGAACAGGTGAGTTGCGGCAGTCGCATCGGCGACGAGGTTGCTCTTGATATGTTCTGCTCTGACGCAACTGCCCGCTTTGTGCTTCCTGCGCGGATCAGATCGAGGATGTCAAGCTTTCCGGCCACGCACCTCCGAGCGATCCGTCCGCGACACCCGCGACCAACATCATCGGCGCCGACACGACGTCGCCTGGCGAGTCGTCGGAACCTCCGCAGAAGAAACGCAAGGGGCCCAAGGCACCGAACCCGCTCAGCGTCAAAAAGGCCAAGCGGGAGAAGTTGACGCCAGAGGAAAAGCTGGCGAGGGAGCAGGAGCTCAAGAAGCAGAAGCAAAAGGAAAAGGCGGCCGAGCGGTTGCGCGCACAGAGAGAGGCGGAGCAGGCAAAGGGCGATCAGGGAGGGGACGGGGCGAGTCCGAATGCGAATGCGCAGCAAGCTTCGATCGGGGCGAAGAGGAAGAGGAACGACGCCGGCGAGGAAGGCAAGGGATCCAAGTCAGACGTTGCGGTCGCAGGGAAGGGCACAGATGCGGCCGCGGATGCAGGCGACAAGGCGAAACCGGCCAACAGGCGGAGACGACAAAAGTCCAAGGCTGCCACCGCGGTCGGCGCCGAAGCAGTCGAGGCCCACTGAGAGCGGTCTCTTGGGACCTGCTCTGCGCTGTGGCATCTGACCCATCTGCTTCGCTTTTCAATGTACAACAATCCATACCTACCGACTCGTCCAGTTCGAGCAGAGCAACAGCACCAGAATCGGCACAGCCGGTTGCATCAGAGCCACGGATCGCCTTGACCCATGCGCATGATCGAGGCGAAGGGAAGCGTCCGAAATAGCAAGGGCTCGAAGAAGGTCGAGGCCGATGAGAGCCGGGACAAAGGGGACGTTTGTGCCAGCCTCCGTCCAGACGCGTCGGCCTGCGTGGCAACGCCACTCTTGCGGGGTCCTTGTCTCAGGTTCTGCCGTCCGTCCCCTTTGTCGTCTGGACGCCACTTGAATCAGGCCAGCGGGCGTACAGCATCTCGTCTGTCTGCACTCGTCGAACGCAGCGGGGCAGACCGACCAGGCAGGCAGGCATGTCCCGGATACATCACGTCGACCTGCGTCCCGCACCGCGGCGACACAACGGGACGGGAGGGGACGGGACAAAGGGCCCTGCTCCATCCCGTCCCTCCTCGAAGCCTCCTTCGAGGGACATATAAGCAGACATCGTCCGTCTGCCCCCACCGTCTCGCCCCCCTCCCCATCCACCTCGACGATACCACAACCCGCTCTCACCTGGACATTTGCACCTGCGTTCCCTTTCCCTTTGTCTATTAATCCCAGGAATCCGGCTGGAACGGTTCCCGTCGCTTATTATACCTTAATCGTTTTACCTTGACCGCTCGCCGTCCTCGACGACTCGACGTCGACCAGATCAACACCGACGCGACCCGCCCAACCGCCAAGCCACAGCCACAGCCGCATCAGACGCAGCAGAAGCAAGCAACCATGGCCTGTTCGTTCCACTGGCGTCGCATCTTTGGCTTTGCGCTAGTCGTCCTCGTCGTCGCCCTCTCTTCGTCCCTGGAGGACCGAGGAGTCGCCGTCCTCGCCTCGCCCGTACCGGAAAAAATCACTGAGTCGGTGAGCTTCCGTTCAGCACCTACTTTCCCCCCCTGGAGGTAGACCCCGGGGGAGCGTGTCTGACGATGGCTGACCCTTGTCATCCCAACCCTGACTGCACCGTAACAGGCCTATCCTGGTGGCATCTCGGTCGTAAACGGTAGCTCCATCTACTGGTAAGCGCCCTCTTTCTCGCCAGACGCTCCTTGGCTCGTACCGAATCTGATGCGAGCCGTCTCTCCTTCTCACACGCCCTTGCACCAGCCCGCCTGCCAACAACGTCGGCGGGGCCAGCAGCGCAAAGTCGTCGATCGGCACCATCTGCCACGACCTTCAAGCCTCCTCGTCCTCGTCATCTGCCGCCGCCTACACGACCCCGTCCCTGTCCCTTGTAGTACTCGGCCTCGCCGGCACCGCCATGTCCTTCGCTCTCGCCGACGTCCACCCCGCCTTTTTTTAATCTGCAGCATGACCACGAGGTCCTCCCGTGGAATTTGCGCCCTTCATGTCTTTCCATCGAGGCGGGGAGAAGCTGTTTGAGCGCCCGTGTATATATTCGCAAGCAAGAGGTCATCGACAGACCAGACTGGTACATGCAGAGGATAGGGCAGGCTAAGCTCGAATGTGAAACGCGAAAATGCAGTACTAGATGTCTTGGGGAACAGCGGCGACGACCAAAGGGTATATCAAGAGGATCTGGACGGCGACGCCCTACACCTTGACGATGCTGGCGATAATGGGTAGGCCCAGGCCCCGTCTCGATGCAGCCGAGGCGGCGGCCTTTCGCGTGCTGGCCTCGAGATCCCGGATCCTGTCGGCCACCTTGCGCTTCGCCTCCTGCTGCTTCCAGAGCTGCATCGAGGGGTGCTGGTCCAGCGGCCGCCACGCGCGCACGGAGCGCTGCTGTTCCTTTCCAGAGGCGCTGGACGCCGCCGTCGCTGCTCCGTTCGGGGCATTCTGAACCGGCTTGACCGCCGTGGCAACGACGCGGTTGACATTGGAGAGGTCGACCAGCTTCGGCAGCGCGCAGATCGACAGGAGCTGGGAGTGGAGCTTGCGCGTCTCGTCCGAGGCGAGGCGCAGGTCGAGGCCGCCGACGACCTTGCCCTTGGGTCGCGAGGACAGCTTCTCGGTAGCTGGAAGCCCGACAACCTTGCCGCCGACCTTGGTCTCCTCTTCGTCCGAGGTCTGCGCCGGAGACGACGTCGATTGCGGCTCGATGCCGGCGTCGCTCGCGGTCTTGGAAGGTCCCGTTCCGACCAGGGACGGCAGGGCCTGCATCTGCTGCGTGAGGTTGGCCGTCTTGAGGTACATGTTCTCGTTGCGCAGATACTTGACGGCGCCTCGGAGCGCCTCGATGCGCTCGACGAGCTGTCGGGTCTCGAGGTTGAAACTGACGATGGGCGCCAAGTCCATGCCTTCCTTATCGCCCCCGGGGCCGCCTTCCGCGCTTCCGTTTGCGGTGCCGATCTTGACCCCGCTCTCGGCGGCCTGCTGCTTGAGGCGGTCGTTCTCCTGCTGCAGGGCGTCGAGCTCCGCTTGGAGGGCGTCGTTGGCCTCTTGGTACGCCTTGGACTGCTTGAGAGCCTCGACGAGGCCGCCGCGCATGTCGTTCATCTGGTCGGACTGCTCCTTGGACTTCTCGACCTGCTTCTGCAGCCGTTCGAGCTTGATGCCGGACTCCTGCATCGCCTGGTCGCGCGCCTTGATCTGGCGGTACAGGTCGCGCGCCTCGTCGTTGAGCTTGGCGATCTGGCGCTCGGCCTCGGCGTTGTGCGCTGCCGCAGCCTTGATGTGCTCGACTCGGGCCAGCCAGGGCTGCGCGCCCGAGATCTTGATGACATTATCCTGCTCGGTGATGGCACCGAGGACCGATCCGATGGTCGTCGAGAGGTGGGCGATGCTCTCGAGCGGGGCCGCCCAAGGTCTGCTATCCGCCTTGCCGAGGCTCTCCTGCGTTGCCTCCTGGACAAAGCCGATGGCGCGGGACACGTCAAAGGCCGACTTCGACACCCTGACCTCGGCGACGTGCGCCGCGATGTTGTTGGAGAGCTGCGTCGCGAACGTGACCAGCTGGCTCGTGAGGCGGCCAAGCGGAGGCAGGTCCATGATGGCTTCCATCCGCACCGCCTCGTCGTTGGCCGAGAGGTTGACGAGGCGCCTGAGCACCTTCCTCGTCGCGCCCTGTGTGGCCTTGAGGTTGTCGATGAGGGACTGGAGGGGCTCAAAGATGTCCCGGTCGAGATCGTGAGAGCCGAGCTCCCACTCGGCCTCGTCCTCGTCGTACAGCCCGGCAATACTCTGTTTGGCGAAGCCGATGGCGGCGATCAGGGTGTCGAGGTCGTGGTCGATGAGCGTCGCCGAGCCGACCTCCTTGGCCGCCAGGTCCGAGTCGTTCTCGTCGCCGCCGAGGGCCATGGAAAAGTCCTCGAACTGCTTGATGAATCTCGAGAATTCCTGCCCGCACTCGATCTCCTTGAGCTCTTCTCGTCGCAGGCTCTCGATGTACATGTCGACCCTCCTCTCGACCGACATGTTCTCGCGGTACATGCGCCCGGCCTTTAGGAAGATCTCGACGGGCGCGAGTCGCAGCACTGCTGCGATCTGGCGCGACGAGGCGGCAAAATGGGCCAGGTTGTGCCGCATCTGGCAGATGCCCACCAGCTGCTCCGGCACGACGCTGGCGATGCTCTCCTGGATGTCGTGCTTCATCTCGACGATTGTCTTGATGAGGTCGGCCTTGCGCGCCATCCTCTGGAAGAAGAGCAGGCAGTGGACCGCGTCCGCGTCCTCCTCGAAGAATGCGGCGGGCAGGTAGGGCCGGAGCATCTCGAGATGGGTCAGCGCCTGCGACGCCGAGATCCTGCCCAGCTCGAGCTCGATGGTCTTGGCCTGCGACTTGAGCGCCGAGGACCGCAGCTTCATGTTGAGGTTGAGCATCGCCTGGCTCTGGCTCGGCGCATTCCGGCCTCCCTCCTCGTCCGGGCCTCGGCTCTGCTCGAGCTCGGCACGCACGCTCTCGAGCTCGCTCGACTGGCCGGCCACGACCTCCCTGAATTGCTTGATCGTGTCCTCGAGGTCGACCACCACCAGCTCGAGGGCCTGGACCCTGGATTCCTGGTCGTAGAGCTGGGCGCCGCGCACGTCGAGTTCCTGCTGCAGATCCCTGATTTCTTGCGAGCGGCCCTCTTCCAGCTCGTCGTCGAGCTCCTTTGTCGTCAGGAGGTCCTCGATCTCGGCCTGGAGGCCTGCGATCTTGTCGGACAGGCTCGCGTTGGTCTCCTGGAGACCGAAGAGCATCTCCTCGGCGTGGGCCGCGTCGTCGAGCCTCGATCGCAGGTCCTCGATCTGGGCTTCCTTGAGCGCCACGTCGGACAGGGCCTTGTCGTAGGTCGAGATCAAGGCCTCAAACTCGGCGACTTCGTCCTTGAGCTCAGCGATCTCCTTGCGTTGCTCGTTCTCCGTCTCCCTCGCCTGTCGGTGCACTCTGTGAATTTGCAGAATTGAAGTGAGGGACAAGTGAATGGTGAGTACAAGGATCAGTCGCGCCGGAGTGTGAGACCGACGTGGTCGTGCCAGCTATGCCAGCCCCGCCAACCGCGCCCTTGCTCATACGGGACGGGACAGCTGGACAGCGCCGACTTACCTCGCCAGCGTCTGCTTCAGGGCCTCGTTGTGCTCCTGCATCCTGATGAACGCGGCGGAGCCGAGCTCCTCTTCGGTGACCTCGGTGGTCTCGTACTTGGTCACCGAGGCTTGCAGCACGTTCATCTGCACCTGCAGATCCTCGAGCTGGCCCTTGAACTTTTCGCGCTCCTCTTCGGCCATCTCGCGGTCGATGGTGGCGGCCTCGACCTCGATCGAGAGGTCCTCGTACCGCTGCATCAAGGACTCGCGCTGCGTCTCCCAGTCTTTCTCCTGGCTCTGCAGGTCGGCCAGCTGCGATTGAGTCTGCTCGAGCTTGGCCGTCAGCTTGGCCTTGAGCAGGAGGAACTGGTCGGCCTCGTCCTTGATGCGCTCCATCTCTCGCATCTTTTCGCGGTCGTCTTCCTTGCGCTTCTCGAGGATCCTGACCTTGGTCCGGAGCTCCTCGAGTTCTCTCTGCAGCGCGGCGACGTCAGCGTTGCTACGGGGCCCCGCCGGGCTGGCCACTGAGGCGAGGCTCATGTAGTCCTTCTTGCCGCCGGCCATGCTCCGCATCGATGCCGACGTCTGCAGCCCGCCGCCCGCGACTTGCTGAAGCCGATTGGACGAGGGCTCCGCGGGCAGCGTCGTGTCTGGATCCTCGAAGTCGGGGAGGTCGACGTTGTCTTCTGCTTCTCCGAGCTCGCTGCCGTCTAGGCTCATGCTGATGAGCTGCTCGCCGCCGTCATCGGAAAGGTCGAGCCCCTCGTCGTCCAGGTCGCGTTCGTCGCTAGGTCTTCGGAGGCGACCGTCCTGCTGGCTTGCATCTGTTGCAGTCGAGGACCTCGCCGAGCGTTGCGGTGGCCGGGCGGCCATGCCGCCTTCAGAGCGGGCGACGCTGTTGGAGCTCGTGGCCCGCGAGAGAGGCGCAGACAGCGTCGACGCTCTGCCGGGACCCGACTGCGTTCGCACCAAGCTGGCCCCGAGCAGCGGCAGCCGCCCGATGGGCTCGAACCCCGCCATGGACGCGGCCGGAGGCGCGCGGTAGCGGCGTGGCGGAAGCCCTGCGCCGCTGCCCGTTAG